>NW_028227273.1:38369203-38594203 GCF_978045245.1 Mus caroli
CCTAATATCTTTTCTCTTCCACTGCCTCTGCTGGGCCGTGGTCTACAGGAGAGGTTGAACCCTTATTAAAAGTAGGTTGCAGGCTGGAGAGATGGCTCAGTGGCTAAGAGCACTGACTGTGCTTCCTGAGTTCAATTCCCAGCAACCATATGGTGGCTGACAACCATTTGTCATGGGCTCTGATACCCTCTTCTGAAGAAAGTGACAGTATACTCACATACACTAAAAAAAGTAGGTTGCAAAAAATTTATGCCTACAACCTACCCATTTACTTATCCTCCATCTCTTCAACCATCTATGGACTGACTTACCCACCAAACCACCCCACTCATCCACCCACTCATCTACCTATCAATATACGATCTATCCATCCATCCACAAGCACCTCTACACTTCTCTCCAGTCACCCAGACATCTATTCACTCATTCTTCCATCTACTCATTCATTCATCATCCATCCATCTATGCACCCACCTATCTACCCACCCATTCAGCCATCCATATACTAATGCATCTTCCTAACCATCCACTCATCCTTCCATCCATCCATCCATCCATCCACCCATCCATCTATCCACACATACACACATCTACCCATCCACCCTTCTATCCAGTAACACACCCATCCATTCACTGTTGTGTGAAATATTAAAAGCAATCCTCACTAATGCTAACTAGGCACCAGCAGGCAGGACACCCTGTTCTCAGCCCAGCAGACTGACTCTCAGAGCTCTGAAATCATTCTCTCCCCCCGACTTGATAAGTCCCCACAGCTGGCTGCTGCCTATGCTTACAAATTCCTGTGGCTGGCTGGAGTAACACAATCACTGGGTGCAGAACCTAGCATCCTCATTCTGTAAACTAATCTATTATAATTCCTCAAGTGACAGATCAGCCACTCAAACTGACAGCCTCCGGCTTCCTACATTCTGTCTGCCTCCCTTGCTCCTGCTGTCCAAAAGGTCATTCCTTTCTTCTACATTCTCTCTTCTTCTTCCTGACCCAGAAGTCCCACCTACTTGCCCAGTGATTGGTCCCTTGTAATCTTTATTCATTAGGAGAAAGTTCCACCACAATCCACCAGTTAATTCATCTATTCAACCACCCAACCATACATCCACCCATTTGTCCATCCACCTATCCATCTATCCATTCATTCACCCTTCATCTGCCCATTTATCCACCCTTCCATCCATATATCCACATACCCAATAAGCCACTCATTCCTCAATTCATCTACCTACTCATTAAACCAATCCCTCACTCATCCTTCACACATTAAGCCACCCATTCCTTCATACATACACTCACTACCCATCCAAACATCCATTCATCCAATCCCTCACACACTCATGCACCCACCAATCCATCCATCTATGCATCATACACCATCCAACTTTCATCCATCTTTCATCCATACTTTCACCCAGCAATCCACTCATCTATCCATGCATCCATAAACCCATCCACCCAGCCATATACCAATCCATCCATTTACCCATCCACCCATTTACTCTTCCATTGTCTCATTCATCCACCATTCATTCTTCCACCCACCCATCTAGCTACCCATCCACCAACTCATCCATCCACCCTTACACCCACCCTTTTATCCACCCATCTACACATCCATTCACCCGTCCACCATCTATCCATTCATCTGTTCACTTACCCACCCATGGAACCACCCAACTGTCCACTCACCCATCTGCCTACCATCTATCCATATACCCAGTCACTCATCCACTCATCCAACCACTCATCAACCCCAACCATACATTCATTCCTCTACTCATCCATCTGTCCATCCATCCACCCTTCATCAATCTACCCTTCCAGACACCCATTCAGCCACCCATCAAACCAACCAACCACAGGAACTTTACTAAGCCACCTCTTCTTCCATACATCCACTCACCCACCCATCCAGTCATCTATTCATCCAACCATTTACACACTCATTTATCCATCTCTCCATCCATCCAACCTTCCCTCCACCTATCCACTCACCAATCCACCAATCTATCCATCCATTCATTAAATTCTCCATTCATCTACCCACTCACTCTCCCACTCATTCTTCTATCCACCCACTCATCTATTCATCCACCTATCCATCCATAAACCACCTACCCATTTACCCTCCCACTCACCACCCACCCATCTATTCATCCATGTCCCCAACCAGCTTTCCATGCAACCATTAGTCCATCCACATTAGTCTATCCACATACCGACCCACCCATCCATGCTCTCATTCACCCATCCACCCACTCATCTAACCACCCACACAGCCATTCATCCATTCATGTACCCATCCATCCACCCTACCACCCACCCATCTATCCATCCATATACCCATCCATCCATACTCATATACATCCAACGACCCATCCACTTGCCCATCCATCCATCATCAATCCATCCATGCTCTCACTCACCTGCCCACCCATCTATCCATTCATCCACCCATGCACCCATTGACACACCCATCTGTACATCTACCCACCCACTCATCCAAACAACCCAATCACTCATTGACCTATGCTCCCTCCCACTCACCCACTCACCTACCCACTCATTCATCCATGAATCCCTATATAAATATACCCATCCAACCATCCATCAAACAATCCACCCACCAATCTATCCATCCGTACTGGTTGGTTTTCTGTGTCAACTCGACACAAGCTAAAGTCAGGAAGGAGCCTTCTCAATTGAGGAAATGCCTCCATGAGATCAAGTTATAAGGCTTTTTCTCAATTGTGATCAATGTTTGAAGGCACGCCCCGTTGTAGATGGTGCCAACCCTGGGCTGGTGGTCCTGAGTTCTATAAGTAAGCAGGCTAAGCAGCACCCTCCATGGCCTCTGCATCAGCTCCTGTCTCCAGGCTCCTGCCATGTTGAATTCTTGACCTAGCTTCCCTCAGGGTGAGCAGTAATGTCAACATGTGATACAAATAAGCCTATCCTCCTTGGTCAAGATGTTTTGTCACAGAATAGAAACCCAAACTAAGATAGCATCCATCCACGCTTCCATGCATCCACCCATCTATCCACCCGTACACACCATCCAACCACACAGCCATTAATCCACTTACTCATCTACCCATCCATCTGTCCATCAAGCTATCTAGCCACCCACTCTGACCCACTCTTTTTTTGTTTGTTTGTTTGTTTTGTCTGTTTTGTTTTTTGTTTTTCCAGACAGGGTTTCTCTGTATAGTCTTGGTTATCCTGGAACTCACTTTGTAGACCAGGTTGGCCTTGAACTCAGGAATCTGCCTGCCTCTGCCTCTAGAGTGCTGGGATTATAGGCATGCGCCACCACGCCCGGCTCTGACCCATTCTTCCAACAACCTTTCCATATATCCACCCATCTACTCATCTGCCCACCTACTCATTTAACTACTCAATCACTCACCCACCGAGCCATTCACATCCAGATAGGCCCTGAGGATTTAACCAATAAGCATCCCTTCCTGGACATTCCTTCCTGCAAAAAGTATTTAATCTCTGGTTCACCCTGAGGAAGTGGTATGCACTCATTTTCCATAACAGTCAATAAATGATAAGCGCAGGCTGTCTCTGTCATCAGGAACCGCCATGAGGAGCGTGGAGGAAGGCTTCCTTCACAGTCACATCGCCTAAGTCTCCAACAGAAGGGTCCTCCATGCTTCCAGACTCAGAGTTCTTCATCCCCACTCCCACCCCGGGCTCATCATCCTCATCCTGAGCCCCCCCCCCCGCCCCGTTCCTGACTTGGGCTGAGGCTCCCAGCCTGGGCTGCATTCTCTCACCCCGAGTCCCACAAGCCCAGCACCGGATGGTGGCATAGGGTAAAGTGTAGTCTAGCGTTCTGCATTTCATCTGCCCAGCAGAGTTCCCACATACCAATGGCAAGGAAGAAGAAAGAACGAGAAAACATACATACATACATACATACATACATACATACATACATACACCCACTCGTCTGTCATCTACCCATCAGCATGTACCCTTCGTTAGTGTCACCACGCTGGCACTTTCTGGCCCACCTTCCCACAGGCTTCATGTCTGCCACTGAAACCGGCATGAACAGCGTAGGTGGTCAGCCTGCTCAGGGTACAGGCTGCAGGAAAGGGGTATCCGTGACATACAGACTCTGCGAGAACCAGGGATCATAATGTGTAGAGCAAGTCAGCAAGTAGATTCTCAGAGATCTAGGATGCAGAAAGGTTGAGTGTGGGGACCATCTCCTGTGGGAGTGAGGGGCTAGGAGAGTAGGGAAAGAGAACAGGAGAAAAGGACTGGAATAGCCACTAGAGACCAAGACCGATGATGAGGGAGGACTCAGCCTAATATTTGGGGATCACTGATACATGGGGTGTACCCGACTGAGACCACAAGACAGATGCCATCACCTGGCATCTTCTTCAGTTGCTAGAAACCTGTTTTTTTAAACAAGGTCTAACTGGTGACTCATCAGTTTGGCTAAGTAAGCTGCCCAGCGAACCCCAGGAATGCTCTTGTCTCCCTGTCTGCAGCACGGGGACCACAAGTGCCCCCCACCACATTTATTTTTGGGGGGGTTGTTTTGTTTTATTTTTACATGTGCTGGAGACTCAAACTCAGGGCCTCACACGTGCATGCTCCATTTCCCCCACTAAACCACATCTGATGTCCTAGGAGCAGATTTGAGGGTGACCTTGAGGCCTGTGAGGGCTTCTCTGGGTCTGACAGCCTGACAGGGCTTCTCTGGGCTGTGGTGATGCTGGGGACAGCAGTGGCAGTCAACAGGCATGTAGGAGCTGTGCAAATGGCTGGTCTGGGGCACACGGTGACAGCCAAGTGATGGGCTCTATTAGCCCATGAGCCGAGTTGGTTTAAAATAGCATCATGGTAGCAACAAAAGCAATTTGCTCCCGAATTTTTATTCTGAACAGATGATATGCTTTTAATCAAGCAGGGCGTCCCAGAATTCTCCTAATTACCCCAAGTCAAGGGCTTCGCAGCCGTCATGGCATCAATGCCAGGCGCATGATAAGACTTTCTACCAAACAGGTTCCCTGGGAGCTGGCCACCTCCTGGGGTGGCCTGAGTTCAGACTGGTGATGAGGGTGCGGGCATCAGGCCTTGGGACACAAACAGTCCAGCTGTGACTCATTAGAGCACTTTGGGGGGGTGTCTCTGTCTGCTTTGGAACCCCATTGCCCCTTCTGTAAAGTGTAGCTAATGCTAGTGTCAATGTGTGGCAATGAGAAACACAGTTCTCAGAGAGTTACCATCATAGTGGCTGTGCTAGTCTTCATGCATCCTCCTGACACTCAGGAGACCGAGGGGAGAATGAGTAGTTTTGAGCCAGTTTGAAGTCCAGAACAAGATCCTGTCTCCAACAAATAAGAAAGGCAAAGAACCAACCAAGCCACCCCATTTCTGTCATAAATTAGAGGCAGCTTAGTTTTGTTGTGTTGGTATTAGCTTAGTTTTGCTGCAGTGACAAACAGGCCCACGTCTACAAGGCTAACAGCACAGGTTCCCTTCTCACCAGCATCTGCACATTCACCGTGGTGCTTTGGTCTGGTTCACAGCACCCGACTCCAGGACTATTACACTCAAGTGACAACAGGTCATTTCCTGATGATGTAGTCAGTTTTGCAGATTCTGACAACCCAGTTGTTCTCAGAAGCCAGAAAGGGGATATGTGCATGTAGCAGTCAGCTATTGCTTGGTAACAAACAACACCTACTGCATCTCTTTGGCATGCAGTTGTGAGCCTGCACTTGTTTTCATGCCCTCAGGTCATCTTGAGTGTGGGTACTGATGCACAAATCTGTCCCTGAGTACACTCTATGGTTTGAGTATATTTGTGTTGTGTACTTGTCACACAGAAGCCATGCTCGCATTGCAGCTGAGGAGCCCCAAGGCATGTGACTCCTTCAGGAATGGCTGGATCGAGGTGCTCACTTCTGGGTCTCTGCTGTGTCCAGGCTCCCTGCAGAGGCCCTAGGGATGAATGGCTGTGGGTTTTGAGACTGGGGATGGGGGAGGGTTAAGGGGAGAGCTTGGATTTTCATCCTTCCCTTTTCTAATATCAAATCGCCCAGACAGCATGCCACAAAAGCTACAGCGACTTCAGGAGCTTGATTGACGTGAAAAATGGGCAAATTATAGCCTTCTTTCCCCACTGTGCTGCTCATGCTCCAGTCACACTGTAGCTTGTCCTAGACAGGAACAGACTGGCTTCTCCAGAGTGTTTGCTTACAGGTTCCCTCTCCACCCTAGGTCAGATCACATGACTGGCTCCATCTCCCAGGGCCTCTGAGAGTTCTGTCTGGAGAGTCCTGATCCCTCCTCAGCCCTGACCACAAATGCATTTACTTCCAGTCAAGGAGGTCTAGGGCAGAGTCGTCAGGGCGAAGCCAGAGCACAGTTTGCTTAATTGATTTGCTCTTAATTGGCGCCTTTCCCAGATGGTCCCTGGAGGAGGGGCAGAGAGCTTCCTCCAGCTTTGTTTTGAGGTCAGCAGACCCCATTCTTCTGCAGCCTCCTTTGCCACAGTAGTGAGGGTTTCGGGGCGTGTTCAAGATGGAGTCTCACCTAGAATCTCCCAGTGTGGGGGCTGGGGACGTGGTTAGGGATGGAGCCCAACATAGAATCTCTCAGTAAGGGGGCTGATGGTGGCGCTCTGTACAGTCTTCACCCAATTCCCAGCATTCATCTGTGGGGGGAGCCGCAAGGGCAGAAAGGATGGGTGGAAGGCATTGATACACAAACATACCGGCAGTGGGGCCAGGCTGGCTGGAACACCTGGTCCTACTGCCTCAGTCTCCCCAGCGCTGGGCTGAGTGGCGCACAGTGCTAAACTTGGTTTCCTTGGCTTGTCCGGAGGCTGCATGGGGCCTCACAACTGGGTCTTCCCACCAGCCATGCCCCAGCATGTTATAATATCTCCATCAAGCACCAGAAGGTAGATATCCCCGCCGCCCGCCCGGGCTAAGGATAATTCTCAGGCTGGTACTTGTCACCCTACACCTGTCTTGAGCTTGGGGGCAGCTTCTTAGAGGCTCCTCCCTTTTGGATTCTCCCAGGGATGAAGCTGGGTGCGTAGTCTGGTATTCCTGCCACTGTGTCCCTTTGGCCTGAGAATGTCTATGCTGCAACCAGGAGACTCCACTGTTGGTCTTGTTTTGTGGGGTGCATGAGTCGGGGAAGGGGAGCACACACACACAGTGTATAGACACACGGTGTCTCTCCCCTCTCCTGCTTCCCGTTTCTCTCAGTCCTTTGTTCTCCAATCCTTTCTCCTGGACATCTGTCAGGGTCAAGATCCATTGGAAGCTGCACCCTCCTCTCTGTGGTCCCTCGATGGTCTCTGTGGCACCTAGTTCCTGGTGTTCACTCCCCGTGCGCAGTCCCCTCCCTGTGAGTGTGAACTGGAGTGTGAATTGCTTCTGACCAATAGAATAGAGCAGAAGTGATGTCACTTCTGGGACTATGTTATCCCACCTTGCTGACTCCCGGATATTTTTTTCTATGATTGCCACGTTCTCTGCCCTCCCCATTCCATTCTGTGTCTGTCTGTTCCCACCCCCCCCTCCACAGTTTTTGTTTTTTTCTAAAATTTCTGGATTTAAAATGTTTTGTTGTGAAATAATTCTAAACTTAGAGGAACTAACACTCAGGTTGTGGGCACCCCTTCCCCGCACCCCACGGACCCCAGCTGGACAGCCAGATAGCCAAGCAGCTGTGTCCCCACTTCACCAGGAAGTTACCTGATGTTTTCTTTCACAGGGTCTTCATCTGCAGTCCAGACTGGTCTAGAACTCAGAGCAATCCTCCTGCCTCCGCTCTCCCAGTGCTGGAATGCAAGAGATTCACTGCCCTTTTGGTACTGGTGAGCTGGATATCCCAGGACCTTTCTACATCTTCACACTTCCTGAGTGTCTCCGGGCTCTAACAATTTGTCTTTACCCAGGACTCAGTCCCTCTGCAGATTTCTGCCTCCATTTCTCATCATCTCCATGATCTTCCTCTCTGGGGATCTGTTTCTGTTGCCTCTCGGTAACTGTTGTGGCTACTGGTCCTCTGGGCCTACATGTCTGCAAACTGTAGGTGCCTAATAAAGAACATGTGAGGTTGAAGCTGCCTGGTGATGAGCAACAGGGGTGGGGGGAGGATCAGGTAGCCTGACTATGTTCCCAGGAGCAATTTGTTTTGTCTGACATCTGCTAGCATCCACATGTCCTGGTGCACAGCAAGTGCTGGGACCTGGATTTGAATTCCCAGAACCCAAACCCAGCTCTGAGGTCCCTGGTCTTTAGGGCAGCCCAGCCAATCAGCAAAGCCCTGTCTCAGAAAGGGAGGTTGGGGGAGACCAGAGGCTCCAGGATCAGCCTCAGCTTCCATAGGTCTGCAGGAGTGTGAGGCAAGAGGATGCTTTGGGTTCATGGTCACCTGGGTTACAGCATCCAGAGAGATGGCAAGGACAGGGTGACTGACAGGGGTTATGGAGCAGGCCTTGGGCCTGATATGCATTCACTCGGGAGGCAGAGGCAGGCGGATTTCTGAGTTCGAGGCCAGCTTGGTCTACAAAGTGAGTTCCAGGACAGCCAGGGCTACACAGAAAAACCCTGTCTTGGAAAACCAAAAAAAAAAGAAGAGAGAGAGAGAGAGAGAGAGAGAGAGAGAGAGAGAGAGAGAGAGAGAGAGAGAGAGAAAGAAGGAACGAAAGAAAACAGAACAATAACTCAGCAAAACCAGGACCTTCCCTCTAACCAGACCATGTCAGGTCTTTAGTCATAGCCCTGGGGACTGACCTGGGAATCCGAAGGACAGTGATTCTGGAAAAGAACTGAGTCCCACTTCCTTTGCACCCAAGCAGAGACAGAGCATGCCCCTGCCTCTGAACTTGAATCACAGCTGATTATGGCGGGAGCACTAGTCATACCAAACAATACCAGAGCCCTGATTGGCCACAGGGAATTGTGGCCTTTCTGAGGGTGGCACAGTAGAGGTACAGAGATGGCACTGAGCAAGATGCCAGGCATCTAGTTCAAGGCAAAGAATCCTTGTAGTTGTTTCCTTGATCTCCTCACTAGCATAATAGTCCTCAATTGTTACTGCATCCACTGTTCAGAGCTACAAAACGACACTGGACATGATGAGGACCTGTCCAGACAGGAGAGAATGGATCCAGATCAGTCTCCATGGTATCAGGTTGGGGAGGGGAAGGGAGTTCCTCAGTCTGTGTGAGTTTTGGGAGGGTGGATCCCCTTACCAAAATACAAGTTCCTATCTCTTCTTGGGTTTTATTTGTCCTCTCGGGTAGGCATACTGAGCTGAGCCCAGCCAATCAGAGCCCCGAGTCCGTATGGCTACGCCACAAGCCCAGAGCTGACAGGAGCAACAGAGTTCCACTTCCCTGAGGTGGTGAGAGGCTGCTCTGTCAACGGGAATCCTGTGCCTGAAGTCTACCGTTGTGCTCAGATGCCAAGTTAGACTCAGTTTCCCTGTTCATGAACTGACATCAAATGCGGCGAATGACCTGGGCTCCTCTGGGAATGACCTAAGTCAGGGATCAAGTAATGCTCTACCAGCTACAAGTCTGCAACAGCCAAAGGGATTTATGACAATGACGTCATAAAGGTCGGAAGCGTCCAGAACCCCGAGGTGTCATCCTCAGAGCTTGTCTCCTGGACATCATGTGGGTTGAACTGTCCCCGGGAGCCTCTTCCGCTTGAGGCCCCCGAGTTCGGCCACAGTAGGCGCCGCTCCCACCCGGCCACGGGATCCCCGCGTGGCTCCGGAGATGCCCGAAGGGCTTCAGTACCGTCCCACCAGGGACTCATCGGAGCTCGGGAGCCGGAGGTAGGGACTGCCATGGCGCGGTTTGCGTGGACCCGGGTAGCCCCAGTGGCCCTGGTGACTCTCTGGCTGGTCCTGTCCCTGTCGCCCACGGACGCTCAGGTTAACTTGAGCTCTGTGGACTTCTTGGACCTCCCGGCGCTGCTTGGGGTTCCTGTGGACCCCAAGAGGGCACGTGGATACCTGCTGGTGGCCCGGCCGGCCGACGCCTGCCACGCCATCGAGGGCCCCTGGCCCGACAACCACTCACTGGACCCACTAGTGCTGGTCCGGCCCTTGGGCTGCTCCTGGGAGCAAACAGGGCGGCGAGCACAGAGAGCTGGAGCCACAGCAGCCTCAGTGGGCCCCGAGGCCCCAGGGCAGCTGCGCGAGTTTGAGGACTTGGAGGTGACCGTGCGCTGCGACCAGCCAGCCCGCGTGCTGCTGCCTCACGCGGAACCCTGTCCCGACCCCGAGTGTCACCCTGTAGTGGTTGCATCCTGGGCGCTCGCCCGAGCCCTGGCCCTGGCCGCATCTACGCTGTTCGTGCTGCGGCAGCTGTGGCCGTGGGTCCGGGGCTGGGGTAGCCGGGGCACCGCGGTGAAGACGCAGACATGCCAGAAGGCACAGGTGCGCACGTTCACGCGCCTCAGCGACCTGTGCGCCATCTGCCTGGACGACTACGAAGAGGGGGAACGGCTCAAGATCCTGCCTTGCGCACATGCGTACCACTGTCGCTGCATCGACCCCTGGTTCTCGCGCGCCGCGCAGCGTTCATGCCCACTGTGCAAACAGTCAGTGGCCAGCACTCACGACGGTTCCACGGACGGCAGCGTAGGCGGCGAGGAACCACCCCTGCCCGGACACCGCCCGCCCATCTGGGCCATCCAGGCCCGGCTACGCTCCCGCAGGCTCGAGCTGCTAGCCCGGACAGTCCCCTGCCGTCGCTGCAGCAGCACCACGTCTCTGGGGGTGGCGGAGAACGTGGCGCAGTCAGAAGCGACTTCCGAGCTCTCCTGACCCTAACTGACGCGGGAAGGGCGGAAACCAGGCAGGGGAGGTTGGGGGTGCCCAATAAAGCGTGTTTGAATCTGGATGGTTTCCCGCTTTCCTGCACTGCGTTGAAGGAACCAGTGGAGCTGGTGTAGCCATGCCACAACCTCGCCCACGAAGCAGACCCCGCCTGCCCACCACAACACAATCACGCCATCTTCTCCCCACCCCAGCATAGCCTTGCCCAGTCCAAACCTCGCCTCAGTATAGCCCTGCATGGCCACGCTGGGGGCCCACATAACTATGCCCCGCGCCGTCCAGTGTTTGTCCAGTCTCGTTTTCACCTCCCACACTCCCGCACCCGTCCTACCCCGGGGGCTTGAGACTCAGGCCAGACGGTCTACATTGTCTCGCGCCTCTGAGCCTTAGTTTTCCCATCTGTTAAACGGGCTCGGCAGCGATACTTGCCCCACTAGTCTAAGGATGACTCTGATTTTCAGTATGTGCAAAGGCCTGGGTGAGCGGTCAGCATTTGTTGACTGACTAACTGCCCAGTTATCAGGAGTGATGAAGAAGCCCCTATGGTGGACAAGGCCACTGTCCTCGGAGGCTGGGGATGTGCAGTGGCCTCTACATACAGCAGGCGCTTGGTAAGTGCACACGGGGTTCCCTCCTTTTTTGTAAGTGGGGGTTTCCGTTTTGTCGCAGCCTCTCTGCCCTGCACCAGGGTCCGGGCTTGTGTCCAGACGCCTCCGGCTGCCACTGGCTTCCAAGAGACTCAGCTGCTGGGGCGCCCGTGCCAGTTCCGCACCCCGGTTCTGGCGGGGGGCCTTTCGACCAGGCGGCGCTATCAGTGTTCGCCCGCGGAGGAGCAAAGGGGGAAACTGAGGCTCTGCAGAGCGCGCTGGCCATGGTGACAAGGCGCTGACGGGGGCTGTAGCCTTCAGGGCTCCTGCGAGGCTGCGGGCAGGAACAGGGCTGTAGAGGTAGAAGGGACCCGAATTTGAAGTCCAGTCATGGGCTACCTAGACAACCGTCGGTCTATGCAAGGGGGGACCCCGGTTTCAGTCTCGAGGATTCCCAGGCTGGGGCACAAAGATCAGGAGAGCAGGTTGCGGGGCCCTCGGGGATCTGGGCCTGTGCAAAGGTCCTGAGACCTGGTGGGTGGTCTGCGGTGTCCAGGTGTGAGCCGAGTCCCTGCCACGACCACCACCACCCCACCCTCGCGCGCCTACACCTTCTGCAGACAGACCTTGCAGCTCTGGACGACCTCTGCCCTCCTCCCGCCCCTCCTCCCGCCGACTCCTGTGCCCCGCCCACCGCCCTCCTCCAGACTCCCCCTTCTCCTGCTCCCCCTCCCCCGGCAAGCCCCGGGCCTGGCCCAGAAGGGGAGGACATCCTAGGAACAGATGGCCGCCGTCCTCGCCCAGTGCTTTGCCAGTTAATTAACGCCGCCTGTAATTAAACTTCCCACAAATTAGCTGTCAGCGTCGCTAAAGACAACGGTCCTCTCAGATGCCATCTTGATGAGCGGGATCCTGAGTCTTGTCAACAGGATAATTAGAGGATGGGGGTTGGGTGGGGTGAGGGTGGGGGGATCTCCCTCCTCTAATGTCTCTATCCGCACCTATGGTGGGACTGCAGCAACACGGGCGTTTTCCTCTTGTTTCATAAATTCACATTTTGCATTGTGTTTTTGAGGCTTTATTGAAGACCTACCTACTGTGCTTAGGCACTGTGTGGACGGTTTGGGCGGGGGGGGGGGGGGGAAGGACAACAGCAGTGATCAGGGCAGTGAAACGACTGTTTAGCTTGAGCATAGGGAAGGGGAAAGGTCGCAGCGGTAGCTCTATGTCTATGTCTCTGTCCCTCTCCCTCTCTCCCTCTCTCCCTCCCTCCCTCCCTCCCTGGTGACTCTGAGCTTGCGCAACTGTCACATCTAACTGAGTCCTTAAATCCCACCACACTGCATCATCCCCCCCCACACACACACACACAGCCTCTTCCTTCACAAGTGAAGCCTCACCACCAGCTGCTCGGGGGGCGGGGGGGGGGGGGACATCCTTGTGCGTGAGTTTTTCCCACTTGGGAAACACCAGGGTTGGCTCAATACGATGCAGCTGTGAAAAAGGAAGGCTGCTTTCTAGAGACTCCATAGGCCCTTTGCAGACCTCGGGAGCTGCACTGAGTCTCAGGGTCCATATCCTCTGAGTGGTCAGAGCTCTCTGGAGCTCAGGGACAACCCATGGAGGCTGATAAGGGCTGAGTCATATCTGCTGCTAAAAAAAAAAAAAAAAAAAAAAAAAGCCAGCCTGGGCTAGGTGACACCCTGCCATAAAACGAAACAACAAACAAACAAACCAGTAGGACAGCCTGCCTGGTCTATACAAAACCCTGTCTCAAAACAAAAACAAAATCAAAATGGCCCAAAACCTGGAAGGAAGGAAGGAAGGAAGGAAGGAAGGAAGGAAGGAAGGAAGGAAGGAAGGGACGTCTCTCCTGAAGACCCAGCTAGCCCAGAGCCAGTGGCCAGCGATTGCTTAGTACAGCAGGGCCCTGGAATCCATCCCCATATCACAGACCAAAAGGAGACAAACCTCAGATTAGCCCCTTAGATTTGGTGCTTCCTAAATCCTTGCTCCTTAAAGGAGGCTCAGTCTTTCACTTAGTCTAGCCTGGCCTCCACTGCGACCTGTGCCTGTATTCTTCACGATGGGGAAGCTGAAGCAGAAAGATTATCACGAATTCAAAGGCCAGCCTGGCCTACGATAGGAAACTGTCAAAATGAAATGAGACAAAAGAATAATGAAAAATAAATCAAACAAAACATAAAAACATTTGGAAAGTCACATTAAAGCAATAAACAAGGGCCAGCTAGACAGTTCATGCCTGAAGGCTCTCATGCAGAGCCCAACAACTTGAGTTCGATCACCATGACAGGGTGGAAGGAGACCTGATCTAGCAAGTTGTCTTCTGACCTCCTCTAGTGAGCAGAGGGCAATGCTCCCCTCCAATAAATAATAAAAATGCCTTTAAGGAATTTAAAATAGATTAAAGTACAAAACAAACCAATCTTAAGGACAAAATAACTTAAAGTAAATAGAAAATAAAATGTACACTTGGCAGTTTGGGTTTGGGCACCTCACCCCATGTAGGTGACAGACTGACACACCACAGGTGCTCAATAAATGTGTAGAGCTTGGCAACATGGGTGAATTGGCACACAGTAGGTGCTGCATAAGGGTGCGCACGTGTCATCCAGCACGACTGAGGGCGGCACAGGCAGGAGGATCAGGGATTCAAGGCCAGCTTGGAGCATACAGTAAGCCCGAGGCAGGTGTCCTGGTCTCAGAGTTCCCCGCCGCCCAAGGCTGCCAAGCGGCGAGTCCCGCCCAGGAGGACGTGTCTGTGGCCTCATAGTGACCAATCAAGTCGCGGAGCCGAGCATTACCTCATCGCAAAACACAGCCATTGGCTGTGGGTCCGCGCTGCGATTGAATCACCAGAGCGCCTGCGCAGACTCCTGGGGGCCTCTCCCTGAGGCTTTGGGGGTCAGAAGGGAAATGTGGGCGCCCCCCCCATCTCAAAAAGGAACCCTGCGTGCGAGAGCATCGAGAACCCGCTCCATGATCCCCGTTGCCCCAAATTCTGCATGGAGACACTGTGGCCCAGCCACACCTCACGTCTGTGCGGGGGTGGGGTGGTGGTGGTGGCAGAGCTGGGACACCCCCGTGCAAATGTCCCGGAGCAGGACAGGACCTGGCAGTAGGGGAGTGGCAGGATGGACAGACCGATAGACTGAACCTGTGTGGCTGGAGCGCACGTGCAGAGAAGGAGGCAGGACTGCGGGGCAGGCCCGGGAGAGCCGCGTGGGCTGCAGACAGGACTGCAGTTGGTCTGAAGGAGGGTTGTGGGCAGAGGAGGGAGCGCGCGTCAACTCGGTGGTCACAGGAAGTAGATGGCAGTGTAGACGTTGTATGCTCCAAGTGTTGGAGGAAGTGGGTTAGATACCTCTCCTCCCTGAGCGTGGTAGGGCTGCCTGAGATGAGTAAGCCATTGCAGGCAGGCAGCAGTGGAAGTGACTAAGTGCTGCCCGTGGCAATATTGTCCTACTCTCACATACATCTCCTGTGACCTTACCATTCCAGCCTCAGCCGCTAAACCTGTGCGGGCACACACACACACTCACACCCTCCTTCCCCAGCCTCCCAGGTGCAGCGGAGTCCTATGATCCCCTAATCCCATCCGGAACCGGGTTGTCTTTGGTTTGTTTGGTCATGTGTCTACCTGGAACCCTCCGTGGCTCCCTAGTACCTTCAAAGTTGACTGTCATGGTGGCGTCCAGGTTGCTTGTGGCCAGTCTCCGTTCTGGCTTCCCTCTGGGCCGCACCAGCCATGGTCATTGGTCTGCACAGGATTTCAATTTGTCACCCAGCCCTGCCTCAGGCGTTTGCTATCCAACAGTTGCACCTGTCCCCACGCTCCCTCTCAGACTTGGATGCCACCACAGCAGCTCTCCAGTGTTAGCGGACTCCCTCCCTTGTATACACACTGACTTAGCTTCTGAAATCTGCATCTTGAGGGATTTGTGTCCCCACCCGTCCCTGAGCATGCCCCACTCAGTGTCCTGTTCCTGTTATCTCGACTCTGTCCCCTGGTAGCATGTCTAGGGTCAGCCTTCTTTTTAGATCCGGGGTCTATCACCGAACCTGGAGCCTGCTGACTGACCAGACTGCCAGTGAGCCCAGGGTCCTCCTGTAGGTTCCCCAGCACCCTCTCCCTAAGCCCTGCTCAGTTGAGGTGGAAAGTCCCCTCCGCTGGCTCCTTAGGAGTTAATGAAAACTAAGCCTGTCCCAGGAGCTTGAGTGTCCCACATGGGCCTTGGATCACAGAGGTCTGCCCCCCGCCCCCCCGTGACAGGCCAGCAAGGCCTTTTATAGATGCTCAGCTACAGAGACTACAGTGGGGTCAGACCCGGCCTGTGGCCTCTTCTTACTCTCAAACCTCAGTTTCCCCAATGTATGTGATGGGCACTGGCTGTTAACTCGTGTGTAATGCAGGAGAGGTGACAATCTACAGCTTTTGTCCTGAATTTGAGGCGGCTCATTTGAGGAGTGTCAGGCTCTGCCTTCCACTCCTTGGTGATTAAGGACAAATGAGTGCTGCCTAAGTGGGGACACCATGGTCTTCACTGCTGTCTTGAGGCCCTGGATGTTGCTGTCTGATAGCACAGACTGGAACACTTTATACACTGGTGGATCAAATTTCTTGTGACAACTGGTGCCCTCTGACCTGTCTGGCATCATTCACATTCAGTGTCTTGGTCCCCTTAATAAATACCATCATCATCATCACCATTAGCAAGAGCAGCATCACCATCATCATCTTCATCATCACTTTCATCACCATCATCATCATGATTACCGCCATGGGTGGCTGGATGCATGCAGGGAGCTGTGCCTGAACCCATCCATGTGGCTGAAGCAGGTTTGCAGAGGCGCACCAAGTGAGCTTGTCACCAGCTCCGCAGAACACTGATAAATCGAGAGAATTAAAATCCATTTAGAGGGAAATCTCTAAATAGGCCTGTGTTGTGTTTTCTGCTTTTTCCCTTCCCCTTCCCTGCTGTCCCTGGCTGGTAATGTATTCCAGACGCAGAACAGGAGGCTGACTTAATTGAATTTAAAAGCAGGTGTTCCATCTGCCTGTGTGAACCAAGCATGTGGAGCACCCCAAGGACAGAGTGCCTTTACTACATGTGCCTAAGTCTTGCCTCCAAGGAAGGACAGAGGTAGGGCTGGTTGTGAGGAACCCCCAAGAGATCAAGACCCAAGGTAGAGCATGAAAATGGGACATATGGAAGGTGAGTGTATGACCCCAGGCAACGCTCACCTCTTCTGATTTTACTGGACCCTCCGGACACGTTTGATCACACAGGGGGCTTGTAGGTGAGGATCCACCCCTGACCACGCCCCCAGCTCCTCACTGAGGGATTCTAGGTGGGGCTCCACCCCTGACCAGGCCTTTGCCTCTTCAGGATTTGAATTAAATGTATTTTATGGGAATTGGTGTTATCTGTGCACCGCATACACACCTGATGCCCACAGAGGGCAGAAGGTGCTTCTGATGCCCGGTACTGGAGTTTCAGGGGGCTGTGATGCCATGTGGGTGCTGAGAATCAAACCCAAATGCCACGGTACCCAAACCCTTAGACAGAACAACTGGTGCTATGCCATCTCTCCTGCTTTTCAGGGTCATTTTAAGATAGAGTCTCACTGAGTTGCTTATACTATCCTTGAACTTAGATCTTTCTGCCTCAGCCTTCCAAGAGCCGTCTTCACCACAGTGCTTAGAGAAGCTCCTTCACCTAGACTCTGACTCCCTATCACCTATCTCCAACACCTATCTCCTTGGTGTTTATGAATTTTGCTTCTCTGAGGACTTTTCTATAAGTTGGGTGGTCTTACAGTGTCTTAGTGTTCTATCACTGTGAGGAGACACCATGACCACAGCAACTCTTATAAAAAGAAGCATTTATATGGGAGCTTGCTCACAGTCTCAGGTTAGTCCATTGTCATCAAGGTGGGAGCAGACAGCCATGGTGCCAGAGCAATGGCTGAGAGCTTTGCATGCTCAGATGCAGGTACCAGGCAGAGACACTGAGCCTGCTGTGGGCTTTTAAACCATCAAAGCCCACCCCAGTGGCACAGCTCCTCCAACAAGGCCAAAGGGTCCAAGCCTTTCCAAACAGTTCCACTAACTGATGATTAAAAATATATGAGCCTATAGAGGCTGTTCTCATTCAAACAGCTCCAAACACTATATTTTGTAACCCAGCAGCCTCAGCCTCTGAGTGTAATGCCCACAAGGCTCATCCACATTGTATCAGGTGTCTCATCTTCTGACTTTTTTTCGAGGCTGAATAATATTCCGCTGTATAATGGGCCACATCATGCTCACGCAGTCATCTGTGCATCAGCCACTTCCAGCTGTTTACTACTATGAATACTGGGACACATCTGTTACAACAGCTGCATCCCACCACTGTCGGTCAACACCTAAAAGAGAACAGTTGGTTCATGTAATAACTATATGTCAAGATGATGTTTTTAACAAATGCCACTCAGTGCTGGTTGTATACCATAGTTCTCTACCTTAGTAAAGCTGCGACCCTGGAGTACAGCTCCTCATGTTCTGGTGACCTCCAACCATAAAATTATATTCGTTGCTACTTTATAACATTTTTTTGTTACAGCATGAATGCTCATGTAAATGTGTTTTCCAATGGTCTTAGGTGACCCCTGTGCAATGGTCATTCAGTCCCCATGGTGTCATGACCCACCAGTTGAGAACCTCTGCTATGGTGCTGTCCACGGCTCCCTATTTCTGCCTGGGGACTCAGAGATGCTGCTCTTATGGCTCCTCGACCACTTCAGCTTCTCCTCTTTCCCTCTGTTTCTCTCCTCTCCACACATCAAGTTGTGTGCGCTAGTCCCAGGACTTGACCCATACAGATTCATCTCCTTGAATGACCTTTCCCCCTCTGTGTGTGGATCCACATGCTTGTGAGGCTAGAGGTGAACCTCAGGTGCCCTCTTCATTCCCTCACACACTTTTTTTTTTTTGGCTTTTCGAGACAGGGTTTCTCTGTATAGCTCTCTCTGGCAGTCTTGGAACTCACTTTGTAGACCAGGCTGGCCTCGAACTCAGAAATCTGCCTGCCTCTGCCTCCCAAGTGCTGGGATTAAAGGTGTGTGCCACCATGCCCAGATTCCTCACATGCTTGAAATTTCTTAGCCTGTGAAGCCATTCTCCATCCTTTAAATGACGCCATGAGATGTCCCCTCTGCATTTCTGTGTGACAATGGTTCCTTCTACACTGACTGGATATGAGCCCCTCACTCTTGCCAGGGGACCTTACAACCCACCCCTTTTTCCTCTCTACACACAGCTAGACTTCCCAGCATCCCTTATTTTGCCCTTGGAAATGGTTCTCAATCCCATCTTCCTCTTTCTTTAGCTTAGTTTTTAAAATATGAGACCCTGTGTAGACTCTCTGTGTAGCCCTGGCTGTCCTGGAACTCACTCTAGAGACCAGAGATCCTCAAACTCAGAGATCTGCCTGTCTCTGCCTCCCAAGTGCTAGGGTTAAAGATGTCAACCATTCTTGCATCATGCTCTTGCAGAGCACCCAGTTTGATTCACAACACCTATGTGGCTACACACAAACGTCTGCAACTCCATCTCCAGGGAACTCGACGCCCCCTTCTGGCCTCTGCAGGAGCAGTACTCATGTTCACACACATAAAGACAGCTCTTGCTCTGTCCTCCTGCACAGCTAGGCAACACAGCACAGAGCTGGCCTGCATCCAGTGCTTGCTCAGCACCGCCAGGGCTCGCCTGAGCTCCCTCCAGCCAGACTCCAGCCCTTGACAAAGAGGAAAGGGGTTTGCCCTGCCTTTCAGTGGTGACTGTAGCGTATCCAATCACTGCATTTGTTTTCCATCTGCAGCGCTGTGGTGATGGGCGAGGGCAGGAGTGTGAGGCAGCCTGTGGAATTTTCACTGTTTTAGGCACTCGGCAGACTATCTTCAAAAAAGCTATTTGGCCTGATCTCCAAATGAGAAAGCTTTTAAACATACACTCACTCACACATTGCAGACAGCATCTTAAGTTAAAAATGAATGAAAACAGAAGAAAGAAAGAAAGAAAGAAAGAAAGAAAGAAAGAAAGAAAGAAAGAAAGAAAGAAAGAAAGAGGCAATTAATATACAGTACAAGTGTTGCCTTCCTCGGGAGATGCAGTTTGAGCTGAGAAGAGCAGGGCAGAGAAGACTTCTCCACAGCATGGACATGGAACTCAAGTGCAGATCCTTTGTGGGGGCCTTCTGACAGGGACAGATGGAGTGTTCATGCTCCAACCTTTTCCTCAATGATTGGACTACACTGACTAGCCTAGCCTCTCCCAGACGTCTACAGCACAAAGAAGTCTCTATTTCCCACAGCCATCTATCTCTTCATTCCAAATATTGAGTCCTTACTGAAGGCTAGAGAAGAAGAAGGAAAGGATTCAAGAGGAGATGGAGGAGCAGATGGGAGAGGAGATGGAGGAGGAGATCAGGGAGGAGATGGGGGAGGAGATGTCAGAGGAGGTAGGGGAGGAGATGGAGAAGGAGATGGAGGAGATGGAGGAGGAAATAGGGTGGAGATGGAGGAGGAAATGGGGTGGAGATGGAGGAGCAGATGGGGGAGGGGATGGAGGAGGAGATGGAGGAGGGCATGGGGGGGATGGAGGAACAGATGGGAGAGGAGATGGAGGAGGGCATGGGGGGGATGGAGGAACAGATGGGGGAGGGGATGGAGGAGGAGATCAGGGAGGAGATGGGGGAGGAGATGTCAGAGGAGGTAGGGGAGGAGATGGAGAAGGAGATGGAGGAGGAAATAGGGTGGAGATGGAGAAGGAGATGGAGGAGATGGAGGAGGAAATAGGGTGAAGATGGAGGAGGAAATGGGGTGGAGATGGAGGAGGAAATGGGGGAGGAGATGGAGGGGATGGAGAAAGTTATGGAGGAGGAGATGGAGCTTGTGGTATGAGAACACCAGGAAATAGAGAGACCAGTCCCATCTAACTGGAACTTTGGGACATTTTGTTATCACAGCATTGTCTGGATTGCAAAATTCCAGGCTGGGCAACGTTTATACTGTACAGGTCACTCCATACTCATGATTGCTGTTAATCATGGTGGTTGTGAGGTTTCCTTGGAGAGTGACAATTAAGGGTGAGGAGGCATTAGGTGAAGGGGTGGGTAGAGGCGGGGTGGAAAGAAGTGTGGGCTTTTGGTTGAGGGCACAAGGGATAGGGAAAGGGAAAAGTCAGGATTTACTCAAGATGGATCAATCCTTCTTGCTGTGGTGTGGACGCCTGAAGACTGTCAGGAGACTGATGAAGAGGCTGTTTGAGCAATACACCAGTCTTAGAGGTGCACTGTGAGTGAACCCTGGGGTGTAGGGTAGGACAGGAGATTGGGGGCTTCTTTTTATAGGGCCATCATGACATGAAGACACAAAGGGGATCCGGTGTCAGATTGAGAAAAAGGAATTGTACTGGCATTAGGTGCATGATACCCAGTAGCCACTCCGAAGGAGACTGTGAGTTGGAGGGAGTGTTGTGGCTAACTGTGTACCAACAGGTCCGAATCAGATGCATGATCCTAATAGCAGAGCTAAGCTTCTGAGCGAGCAGATTACCAGTAAATAAAGGAGAAGTAAGGAGAGGAAGACATAGACGGAGGCAGGGAAGACTCTTACTGTGTGTACAGAGGAGAAGGTGGGCATGTTGGAAGGTTTCCCAGTAACAGCAATGTGTGTTGGGAGTCGGGTGGGAGGTGGATAGATGAATGGACATCCATCTACCTCCAACAAGGGGAGGTGCCTCCAACAAGGGGAGGTGCAAATGGATGGATGGATGGATAATGGGTGAATAGATGGATGGGTGGATGGATGAGTGAATGGATGGATGATTGGATGGCTGGATAGATGGATCATTGATGGGTGGATGAATGGGTGAGTAGGTGGATGGGAGAGTGATGGGTAGATAGATCAATGGATGAATGGGTGAATGAATAGGTGGACAGGGAGATTGGGAGATGCATGATGCCGAAGTGAATGGATGAGTAGGAGATGGGTGGGTTATCTGCAGTCAGTTTTCAGTGTTACTGACAGTGTAAGATCTTGATTTGTTTTGTCCTTAGGTGTGGGCACTGTCTCCCCTCCCCCCACCAGGTAGGTACCTTGAGTACTGTGAAGAGGTGTTTCTGATGACACATCACACTGCCTCTGTTTCCGGTGATGATTTGATGAGCAGCCGATCAGCTCTTCCCCTCTCATTTCTTTTAACATAAAAACATCTTAACAGTCTAATCAGCCTCCTGATCTTTCTCTAACAACTGGACTCTCTTGGGTTGAGTGAGTCCCAGCACTGTGTGTTGTCATAAACTTGTGATGTCAGCCTCAGGAGACTGAGTCTGCTGGGTCCCTCAGTTCAGCTCCAGCCTGGGCTATACAAAGAGAACCTACATCAATAAAATGAACGAATTGCACCTCCTCTTGTTGGAGGCACTCGCGTCTGTGTGGAACACCGGCATATACTGTTTATTTCTTTTAAATTCATTTCTGCTTCCATCTGTAAGTTTAGCTTTTCACGCACAGCCATGGCAAACAACATCCTCTAAAACAGGTTTCAGGTTTCAGAATGAGGTAAAGTTTGAAGAAAAAATATCCAGGAAGTCCTGGACGGGCTATATGCAGGTGGCAAAAGATGTACTTAGCTTTACTCCCTTGTTGCTGTGTGACCTGGGGCAAGCCTCCCACCCTCTCAGATCCTGAGTTTTCTCCTCTGAAAATACTTTCAGAAAATACTCTTGTGCCACCAAATAGTTCCTTGTTTGTTTGTCAAGGTGGACTGAGAGCCTCTCATCCCTGTCTCCCAGGTCCAGGGATGATAGACACACTATGTGCACGTGCCAGTGTCTGTGGGATGCTTGTGGTCCAACCTCAGACAGCTCGACCTTCCTCCAACTTTTGACTCCACTCCTTCCTCCCATCCCCCTCTTCCATCAGCCAGGACCTGGTGTGTTTTCCCTCGATGACATTTGGAGTCTTTTAATAGTTGTCACATTAGCATATATTTGCATACATTATGGTAATCAGGCTATTTATTTTTGATGGAGCACTTTGCCTCTGTGGGGCCTTCAGTCACCTGGGAGGTCTTAGTTTTGCCGGAAGAGAAGTCTATCTACCTGAGGATGCTGCGCAGTCCTGTTGCAGCCCAGGATGTCTTTTTGGACACTTGGACCCCTTCCAAACCGGCACTCATTTATTCTTTTATTCAGGTTTGTTGTACATTTGGGGGGACTATGTATCCCAAGCTGACCTGAACACCTAATCCTCCTGCCTCTATCTCCCACGTGTATGGATGACCAGTGTACCAGTCTCCTTTGCACTGTCCGATTGGGTGTGATGGCATGGGCCTTTGAAGTAAAACCAAAAGAAAAAAAAAAAAAAGGAAAAGATTCCAACCCTTGCAGTGGTACACATGGGCCATGCTAGCACTCAGGAGGCTGAGACAGGGGGATGGTGAGTTCCAGGGCTTGAGACATGGTTCAGTGGCCTGTATTAGTGAGGAGGAAACAAAACAAAAGCCCAGTCCAGCTTCAATACTGCGTGACCCCAGACAGATCCCTTCTCTAATCCTATATTTCTTCATTCTGGAACCTGACCATCTCCTGAAACCACACCCCAGCAAAGTCTTCCCAGATCCATCCCTTCAGAGTCAAAGAAAGAGCTAAGTAAGTCCTGGGGTAGTGATATTTGTAAAACACAAAGTTTAAGCGTTTCAATACAGAACGTGGAAGCCTTATGATTTATAGTAATGGAGAAGACATGATGGCTTCCTGTAATTGTCCGGTGGAGGAGCTCTAGGGGGCTTCGCATGGGGCCAGTCAGCCCCAGGTGGGCCACAGCCCCAGGCAAGTTAAGTAAATGTGTCACTTTAATAACCTGCAGAGGCGGCTGAAGCCATTAGTGAGAGGGGAGGATAAATATCGCTAGAAGAAGCTCCAGAATTGCTGGTTTTATCACCCGAAATTGTCCCTGTGCTATTTACTTTCAATTTAGATTTTCAGGAAAGTGGCTTTGGGTACAGTTATGTATGAAGGAGGGCGACTGGAATTGAAAAATGACCAGATTTCACCATCCAGGACCCAAATGAGCCTCGTGGTGGCTTTTGAGTCACTGCCTATGAGTCTACTGGGGACCTCACACACTGGGTGCTGAGGCTTGAAAGGCCGCTTGACATGCTCCAGCCTCAACTGGTTTGCTGGTGGGGAAACTGAGGCTCAAGGGAGGTCCCTGTGGACAGTGTCCATCTCTGTTTCTCAACCTGTGCTCACTCAAGAACATTCATGGGCTCCCATGGTCTTTGGGGAGAAACCCATTAAGGTTACAGTTTACACCCTGGGTGTGATGGGTGAATGCCTGTCATCCCAGCACTTGAGGTCAAGGCAGGAAAATTGTGAGCTCAAGCCCAGCCTGGACTATGTAGTGAGAACCTAATTCAAAATTAAAAGGGAAAATTGAAAGACAGAGCCGGGGTCTGGTGATATGGCTCAGTGGGTAAAGAACACCTGCCTGCTCTTCCAAAGGTCCAGAGTTCAAATCCCAGCAACCACATGGTGGCTCACAACCATCTTGTAACGAGATCTGACTCCCTCTTCTGGAGTGTCTGAAGACAGCTACAGTGTACTTACATATAATAAATAAATAAATCTTAAAAAAAAAAAAAAAAGAAAAGAAAAAGAAAGACAGGGCCGGGCGGTGGTGGCGCACGCCTTTAATCCCAGCACTTGGAGGCAGAGGCAGGCAGATTTCTGAGTTCGAGATCAGCCTGGTCTACAAAGTGAGTTCCAGGACAGCCAGAGCTATACAGAGAAACCCTGTTTTGAAAAAATGAAAATGAAAATGAAAGAAAGGAAGGAAGGAAGGAAGGGAGGGAGGGAGGGAGGGGGGGGAGAGAGAGAGAGAGAGAGAGAGAGAGAGAGAGAGAGAGAGAGAGAGAGAGAAAGAGAGAAAGAAAGAAAAACAGGAATAAGAACTGAGAGATGGCCCCATGCATAAAGGCATGCAACACTAAGCATAAACCCAAGTTTGATCTCCAGGGTGAACATGGAGGAAAAAGAGAAATGGGATGAGTGAGGATGAACTGGAAGCACAGGCTCACGAATAGCATCTCCAACACGAGGGGGCAAAAAAACCACCAGGGGAGGTTAGAAACACATGCACATATGACATGTGCATGCCACATCACAGTGTAGTGGCGGGCAGGAATGGTCATTTGTCAGGGAAATGGGGTTGCAGGCCACAGAGAGGGATTGCTATGCACCTGTCAACAAGCTCAGAGGAAAAACAGGGCAGACAGAAATCCTGGTGAGGAGGAAAGAAAGAATCGTCCATACAGTGGTTAGGAGATGATGCCCACAGGAAGGGTGATGTGCACAGCATGCAGGAGGAGTTGCAGGTGTGTGCTCATTGTAAGACTGGAAAAGCTCAGTCCCCAATTGGGCTCCTAGCCACCCACTGGGGCATTCTCAGTAGTGGGATATGAGAGAGGCTCACTTTGTCTGACTAGGTTGTCCTTGAACTCACAATCCTTCTCCCTCTGCTTTTCAAATGCTGTGCCTGTGCATGCACAAGAGCATGGTGTGGGGTAAAAAATGGCGTCCCTTGTCCATTCCGGGCTAGGGCTACTGCACGAGGTGGACGCGGGGAGTTTGACTGCGCAGCAGACCCCACAGAACCGCCGAGCGGGCATTGGACTGTGAGAAGTCGCAGGATCCCACTCCGGGGGTGAGGAAAGGGCACAGTCTGGGGTCCCTGCGGAACTGCTGGAGTTGAGCTCTGACTCTCGGACACCACAGACCGCTGGGCACCACGGAAGAGTCAGTTCTGGGGTCCCTGGGCCGCACAGAAGCCAGGGACAAAAGGTTCTTGCTCTCATACAGCTCAGATGCTGCTGTACGTCTTGGAAGAGCTGAGAACAAAGTGAGGACCTTCGGGCTGACTCTGGCCTGGGGCCTGAAGGAAAAAGGGCAGGAAGGAGAGCTCTGGCAGGTTACCAGGGGGAGGAGAGAGTCTGGCTAGTTCAGGCGGCTTGCTTGATGGGCAGTTTGGGTTGGTGGTGGCCATGGCTGGAGCACAGGGAGACTTCCCAGCAGTAGGTTAGATGTGCAGCTCATTAGGGGGAGACCTGTTCCATTACTCCAGCACGGCGGATCCTGATGAGAAGAGGCAGTCCATGGTTTTAAGGCATTTATTGTAGAAAGGCAGAGAGAGGGAGAGAGAAGAGAAGCAGAGGCCGGCCATGGCCACGTGGAGGTGGGGAGAAAGGAAGGGAAGAAGGAGGATGAGGGACAAGTATAAGAGCAAGAGGGTAAGAAAGGAAGCAAGAGAACGAGGAGGGGGTAAGCAGTTCCTTTTATAGTGGGCTGGGGCTATCTGGCTGTTGCCTGGTAACTGTGGGGAGGAGCATATCTGGCTGTTGCCAGGTAACTGTGGGAGTGGAGTCCGGACAGCTTACCTGACTGATGGCCACAGAATTATGGAGCTGGGGCCTCTTGTCAGTAGCCTAGTGTCTGGGAACATGGCAAATGGGCCTTCTGTTCCTTGCAGATTAATCTGCTGGGTCTCCAGGGTTTAAACCTAGCTTGACCAGAAAAGAGGCTGCCTTTCACCATCCTACAGCATAGAAGTTTTTTGTTTTGTTTTGTTTTGTTTTGTTTTCTGTTAAATTTGTGTCTCACAGCCTGACACCAGTCAGATACTCACGAGTCTCCATCAGCTTTCCATTGCTGTAGCAAAATACTTAAAACAATTAGTTTTTCTTAGAAAGAGAGAAGCTCACCTTGGGTCACATTGTGAGGTTCTAGCCCATGGTCAGACAGTCACATTGTTTTGAGTATGTGAAGAGGCCATGAATCATTACAAAAGAGTGTGATAAGGAGAGTTGATGACCTCATGAGAGCCTGAATGGGGGTGGCAGGGGGAGAGAAAAATAAAGAAATACAGGACAGACAAGAAGAAAAGGAGAGTGGAAAATAGACAAGAATGAGATTCAACAGGCTGGGAAGATGGCTCAATGCTTAAGAGCACTGACTGCTCTTCCAGAGGTCCTAAGTTCAATTCCCAGCAACTACATGGTGGCTCACAACCATCTGTAATGGGATCTGATGCCCTTTTCTGGTGTGTCTGAAGACAGCTACAGTAATACACACACACACACACACACACACACACACATTTATTTATTTATTTATTTATTT
This sequence comes from Mus caroli, assembly GCF_978045245.1. Taxonomy (NCBI): domain Eukaryota; kingdom Metazoa; phylum Chordata; class Mammalia; order Rodentia; family Muridae; genus Mus; species Mus caroli. The sequence continues at coordinate 38,395,899 of NW_028227273.1, forward strand.
ATTTATTTATTTATTTTAAAAAGAATGGGATTTGACAACTGTCTTCAAGGGCAGTGACTCAAGTTCCCGCCCATTGGCTCTCCTTAAGTAATGTTGTGGGTTGAATACCACAGCTCCAACGTTTGTATCTTGGTTGCAGTACAGCATAAGTGCCCAGTGTCATAGGTTCCACCCTTGGCCTCAATTCCTTCTATCTCGTGGCTCGGTCTTCCAGGGCACAAGAGGCCACCTTTTTCAGCAGGTGTTTGAGAATGGCAGCATGGAATAACTTCCCACCAGCAGCCACACACTGACAACAATCCCATGCCAGCTGAATTGTGGTCCTTCAAGATGTCCATATCCTAATCTCTCCAGCTCATCACATGCCTTGGAAGGAGGGAGTTTTTATACCATTTCTTGAGACAGGAAGTTATCTTGGAGTATGTGGTGGCCAAGTGACATCACAAGGAGACAGGAGGACCAGAAAGCAGCCAGAGCAGAGATCTCACCTGGGGCTGAGGTTACCTGGTAAGCAGGAGACTGTGGTTTCCCATCATAGAATAAAACATCCTGAGATCAGCCTGCTTTGGGACTCTTAACCCATTGCCATAGGCAGTAGCTCTAAGTTGGAAAATATAAGAAACATTACTCCCTTAGAGTCTCAGAAAACATCCCTCCCAACACATTTTGAAGTTTCAGCCTCCAGAAGTCTAAGATAAGAAATGTGTTATTCAAAGCCACTATGTTTGTGAGAATTGGCCTCAGCAGCTGCGGGCAATAAAGACAGATCCCACGTGGGGAAAAAACCTGCCTATGACTCTCAATCACATCCTATTGGCCAAATCATATCACATGATCACACCCACAAATAGGGAATCTTGGGAGTGCATTCGATGGCTGGCCAGCCACATTCCAGGCATTTGGACACTATGAGATGTATGGAGGAGGATTATTGGTGGGTGTTGGGCCTTCTATAGTCAAGGCTAGCCAGGGCTATGTGGTAGAGTGTGGGCTGTGAGGAGATCCTCAGGTAGGAAGAAATTGGGCTGGTGACTACAGAGAGGGTTTGGAAAACCCAGCCACACAGAGTTAGTCATGATAAGAAAAGTGAAAGAACACAGTCCAGCCACAAAGGGACACAGAGAATGGGCCTGTGCCCTTTTTCCCAGGGTAGTGCCCATATCACTCATTCCAGTCTTTGAGACCTCCTGAGCCTGGCGCAGACCCTTTCTGTAGTTTCTCCACCCGTTAGCCTTTTCCCATAACCTCTCACCTCTCTTTCTACCACCCTTTTCCCCAAAACTGTTTTTCTCAGCCCTGCCCACTCCTCCACCTGCTCATCCTGGAATTCAGCTGATTCAGTCTCTAGCTCTTGGCACCAAATCCTTGCCCACATGGTGCTCTCTGTCAAACACAGCCTCCCACTGGTCACCATTTCTTCAGCTTCCACTGCAATAAGATACGGAGGTGGAATGTGACTCAAGGACTTGTCATAGAAGAAGCTGTGGTTACGGCAGCACTGGGAGGAAGGCAATTCCAGTGCAAAGGTTTTGTGGCAAAACATGCTTGTGCATCAGAGGACAGCAGGTGTTTTGTGTGATTGGAGTGGTGGAGAAGTTTTTGTTTATGTTTCATACATGGTTTTTGAAACTGAGTCTCATGTAGCCCAGGATAGCTTCATACTTGCTACATGAACTCCTGATCTTTCTGCCTCCACTTCCCATGGGCTGGAATGACAGGTGAGCATCAGGTCTGGAGATATTTTGAAGATAAGGATGGGATCTAGGGTTTTGTATATATTGGTAAAGGGGTCTGCCTCTGAACTATGCCCCAGTCCTAGAAATTGGGGCTTAATTTAAATGCAGCAAGGGCAGTTAGAGAGTTAACCAATGGATAGAAACAGATAGGTTTCCTAGGTCCTAGCACAGGCATTGCTTACTGGTCCCCAAACCACCAAGTGCTGCCTGGTCACCTTTGATAACTAAGACTGTCTCTCCCTCTTCCTCTTTCCTGATATATCTCTCTTCCTTTCTCCCTCTTCACTCCCACCTCCCATGGGCCAAGCTCTCACTTCTGGGTTCTCTCTCAGAAACCTGTCACCTGAGCCAGTCAGCAGTGGTGGTAGTGGTTGGACCTGGCACTGTCTCTGTCTTAATACCACTCACACAGGCACACAACCAAATGACTCAACAGAGTTATTATAAAATATTAAAATTACTCACAATATAAATTATTCACATACCTCATGTTCCTCCTCGCAGGTGTTTAAGGGCTAATGAGGTTTTTATTTCAGTGCAGAATGGAGATGGGCCCTCAGGAATCAGGCATGGGAGAGCCACACCACACCACAGGGACACTGAGGCATGGAGGGAGTCAGGCAGGTGTCTGGCTTGATAATCTTCTGTGTCTTGGTGACCCACTAATCGTAACAGACTGGTGTGTGATAGCATATGTGTGTTGTGGGTCTGAGGTTTCTCCTTCCCTGTGGCTGCATCTGGGAGGGTGTGAGGCTTTGAAGGTCAGATCTGACAGACAGACAGAGAGAGATAGACAGAGATAGACAGACAGAGGCAGAAAGACCCAGGTAGAGAGGAAAATGATGAGCTGGAATGAATCACAAAGCCTGAGTGGCTGGACTGTGTCTGTTACTCCTAGGAATTTTCCTGCAGCAGCTGGGAGCTGACTTTGGGCAGGGAACACCCCTTTCAAGGCCCATGTGGAAGATAGAGGGGATTTCTGGAACCCCCAGCTACACTGCACACATCAGAGTCACTGGCTGGATGCACAGCTGTGTCCTCAGGGGTATCATGCACAGCATGCACATTTGGGTCAGGTACAACCCTTGGCATGTGTTCCCAGCCCTTCAGCATCACATGCAGCTCCTCACCATCACCCACATCAGGAAGCACAGCCTCTCCCTTTAATATTGGGTAAACTGAGGCTGGTACAGGCTTCACTACCGAACCCTGGCACCACCAGATGAACTTGGTCACATGACACTAACCTGTGAGACCTTTAGGCAGTCATTCACTTCCCTCTCTTGTCCCCAGGTCAGATTGCCATCTGATGTACCAGGGATAGGGCTCAGTCCCACACATGGCTGTGCTGCCCTTTGGCTGAGACTATAGTCCAAGGGCTTTGAGCAATTCTGGTATAGGACTCTCTGCTTGGAAAGCCACAGGCATCACTGGCCTGACTCTTCCTCTGCAGAAACATGTTCACAAGGCTCCCTCCCTTCTCCTAAAGTACAGGCAACAAGTCCCCATGAAACTGTTGGTGGTCTATTTCTAAAACATCAGGTGTCGGCTCCACACAGGCTGGACTGTCTGACCCCACTCCACCCTCTAGCTCAGGCATGCTCCCCCAAACCATGAGAGGAACCTCACTCCCACATACAATAAGCAATCCCATCCAGTTTGACAGTTCTCATGTCCAGGAAAATCCTGTCAGACTCTCAACTTGGACTTTCCTATGCACTGGGTAGCTCTACTCATCCATGGGGTAGAGTGTGAGGCAAGAACCCAGCCCCCTCCAGTCCCCCAATCCCCTCCAGCCCCCTCCAGCCCCCTCCAGCTCCTCTCCAGCTCCCCTTCAGTCCCCTCAAATCCCCTCCAGCCCCTACCAGCCCCCTCCAGTCCCCTCCATCCCCCTCCAGCTCCCCTCCAGTCCCCTCCATCCCCCTCCAGTCCCCTCCAGCCCCTCCAGTCCCCCTCCAGCCCCTCCAGCCCCCTCCAGCTTTCCTAGTCTCCCATTACCCGCCCCCCCATCTGTCTCTGGGGAGACATGAGAGCCATAGTGAGATGCTGATGGTTATGTGATGGTGACAATGGACTACTAAGAGGTTTTGCTGCCACATGAGATGCTGGCAAAGACTGACATGGAAACATTTCCCACAATCTCCTGCCTCCTCCCATCCCCCGCCATTACCTTCCTCCCTTCCAAAGCATTTAGCTTGTACATACTGTGTCCACCCTGGGCACACAGTAGGTGCTATGAAATGCATCCAAGGCAATCTCTCCTTTAGGGACTATGTATCTAAGGAAGCCTGCCATGTGAGGGAAAGTCACCCTTAGGGACAGTGCCCCCCCCCATCCCTCCCTCCTTCGGGCGTGGGTGGCAAGGGACTTCATCCCTTCATCACAGCCCTAGTCAGAAAAGCGACAACGTGGTTGCCATGGAAATGAGTAAGCACCCCCCTCCCAATGAACAGCTGTGTGATCCAGGCTCAGAGTGACCCAGGCCAGTGAGTCAGGACTGGGCGGCGGACCCACCCACACCATCCTCCCTGCCCACCTCTTACTCCAGCTGGGAAACAGCTTCATGGTGGACAGTGAGTCCATGAAAGTCCAGCCTTTGACCCACACAGCCTAGCCCCGCTGTGCCTCAGTCTCTTCATCTGGGAAGTTGGTGCAAGGAGCACACCTATTTGTGTTCATTTATATTCACACACTGGAGAAGCCGAGCTTAACCAGGCGGCAGCTGTAGGCTCAGACAGCAATTGGCGTTCCAGCTTAGACAGAAAGAGTCTGCGCCAGTGCTCCACCATGGCTGGGGTGGACTAGTGAGTCAGAGACACTTGAGAAGTGTGATGCAGGAAAGAAAACACTAGAGAGTGGGGTGGGAGGGAGGCAGGAGAGCCTGCTGCTGGGCCAGGCAGGATCTGTGTGTGGAGGGGTGAGGGAAAAGAGGCGCCTCTGAGGCATCCATCCTAGGCAGGGGATGTGGCTGTGCAAAGGTCTTATGGCTTGGTCACAGAGAGGAGGGAGCAGGGGGGGCGGGACAAGGGCAGTTGCAGGGAGGCCTTGGCTGTGACCCTGGGGCAGTGGGAGCCATGGAGGCTGTGGGCAGATGGAGTTGACTCTTCTCAGGGTTAATCCTCAAACCCCGTGGATACAGGGAGGACAGCCATGTTGAGAGGCTTGAGCAGGTCTGGGGGAGCATGTGATGGGTTGGCTTGGCTGTATTCTGTGCTGGTCACATAGACCTAATGGCATGGCCCTGTGGTTGGCCATCTGTGACTTGGCCCCATTGTAACTGAAGCCCAGGTTCTAGGACGGTCTGAAAGGGAGGCAACAACCTCCACTGACCTCCAAACATTGTCTCATCTCATCAAATTCTCTCTGCTCAAACAATGGAGAAACAGAGAAGGCAAAACACCGTCTGGCCGTCACATAGCCCTTCATACTGAGCTGAAGTTCCAGACAGACTCTGGCTATTTATGCCAGTGACAAACACTGTCTGGCTCTGCTGTGGGGGAACTTCTGTCCCCTCCAAATTACACCCACTGTGATTAGCAAGCACATCACTGTGATTGGTTCAGGAGTGGTCAAGCTAAACAGTCAAAAGGTTGACTTGTACTTTTCAATACTAGGAGGCTGAGAGGCAGGAGGGTTGCCACTACCTGAAGGATGGTCCGGGGTACACGGAGGCCTGTCCCAATACCCACTCTCATTCATAATAAGGCACATGGTGTCCTGCATGCAGTTGTTCCTAAACACAGAAACTCCTGGAAACCCTGGCTGAGGCCCTTAAGAGGGGAAATAGTGATAATTATTATCCAATTTCTTTCAATTGACTTTAAAAAAAGGTTCATTTATTTCATGTGTCACTCTCTTCAGACACACCAGAAGAGGGCATTAGATCCCATTACAGATGGTTGTGATCCACCATGTGGTTGCTGGTAACTGAACTCAGGACCACCTGACTCTTCAGAGGGGTTGAAGAGTAGCCAGTGCTCATAACCACTGAGCCATCTCTCTAGCCCTCAGTTGACTTTATTTTTACAGTCTGTGAGGCAGGTATGTAAAGGCCAGAGCTCCAGTCTCAGGCAGTTGTGAGCAGCCCAGCAAGAGTGCTGGGACTCTGAACTCAGAGTCTCTGTAAGAGCCTTGCATACTGTTAACTGCAGAGTATCTCTGCTCTCCAGCACCTTGATTTTCATGTCATTGTCACTCTGAGTCAGTCTTGGGTCATAGCCTAAGGAGACAGAGGTGAGGATCAAGAGGAGAAGACACCCACATGACTTTACTACAAAGGTGACTCTGGAAAGAGGTTGGAGAGGGGACGCCCCATAGGGTGCCCCAGTACCCCTAATCCCTGTCTGTGTGCTGCCATTAAGTAAGTCCCCCTTATGTCCCACCTTGTTCTTGGAGCCTTTGAACATGCTCTTCCCCCAGGTCTGGTGCCTTTCCTGCCACCTTGCCAGGCCTGGGCTGGGGCAGACACACAAGGTGACTAGAGCTTGTGGCTCTTGCTGCTGTGATAAGGGGAAAGGATGATTAGCACAGCCAGGAGGAGACAGATGAACAGACCAGAGGTTGTCCTGGAATTAAATGACCCGTCTGATTGTGCAGGAGAGGACTGGAGTGGTCATTAGCAAGGTTTAGCATTTAGATAGTTTGACACAGGATTTTACTTTGTAATCCCCAGGCTGGCCTGGAACTCACAGAGATTCCCCTACCTCTGCCTCCCAAGGCATGCACAATCACCTGGCTAGAGAATCCTTGAGGAGGAATCAGTGGGTGCCAGGGTGGCCCTGGCTGGGGCCTCACAGCACTTGGGGAGGTTTATAAAGGTGCTTCTGCTAGGAAGCCTTCTAGGGTTACTCCAGCTAATCCCCCAGGGTCCATAAATTTGGTCTTCTAAATCCATCCCCACCCTCCCCCTGCCAGGGACTTCCTGACATTGTCACATACCAAGTGTGGGTTTTTATTCCAAGACTGTAACCCAGAGTAGGCAGAAGGAAGTGACAGGTGTCCATGAACCTCACTTTCCCAGTCTGAGTCAAGGCAGAGATCGCCCTTCTCTGGGTATTCTAGGGGGAATGGGTGTGAGCACCCGGGTGCCCTGAGGCTGCAGAGTTGCTATGGTTACGCAGCAAGCAACCCCTCTTCCCCAGCCCCTCACCCTCAGACCAGCCTTTCCAGAGACCAGCGGCTCCTGGTATCATGGCAACCGTTTCCTCGGCACCCGCTGCGCTTCCTCATTGGCTGAGCCTGCTGCCAGCAGAGGTCAGCAGCAGGGTCATTGCTAGGGCCTGGGCACCTTTCTCCAGGTCTGGATGGGAATCCTGGCTTTAACTCCTTGGCTCCCAGGGGGCCCAGGGACCGGATAAAACTGCTTCGTGGGAGGATTCGTCTGGGAGACCCTCAGCCGCTCTCCCTAACACCACAAAACCTCTAAGGAAGAGTCTGGGCCTTCACGTGGCCTTCCTGCTTCTAGATAGAGCCTTCACTTGGGGCACAGGAGTCGGGGGTTGGGGGAGGAACCTGGCTCAGGGCTAGCCTGGACTACTTAGCCAGACTTTGTCCCCCAAAACAAGGTCAAGGAGGCCAGGGTGTGGCTCAGCCATGAAGCTGTGCAAAAGCCCAGGCTATATCTAACATGTCCAAACCACACCAGAGGGCGCTAGACTCTCGAGGTGACCTGATCCAGGCTGAGCTGTCCACAGCGGCCCTGTGGCCCGGACTGGGGGGGGGGGGGGGCGCAGCGTGGAAGGGGGGCTCTGCCTGATCATGGGGGCGTGTCACGGCGGAGACGTCATCGCTTGGCTGCCTGCCGCTGTGGCTCCTTACCAGCTGCCAGCCACACACGGTCCAGATGTTCCATCCCGGTAACAAATGTCGGGCCATGCCAGCACAGCGATCCCGGCAGGAGGTTGTCGCAGCCCAGTGGACACCACCCACACTAGACAGAAAAGCCCTCAGAAAGGGGAGTGTGTGGTGGGGAATACCTGGCCCCAAAACCTCAGCAATCCTTCTCCCTCGGCCTTTGATTCATTCAGGTATTGAGTACCAAATGTATATGAGACAAGGTCCCAGCAACCAGACAATGAAGAAAACAGCAGGAAAGTCTGGCAGCAGCTGTTGGGGACAGACAGAAAGTGAGCAGGGTGAAATGCGCTGGGGAGAATTCAGCAGCAGTGCAAATGCCCCAGGACAGGGGACACACATCACCCCAGACCCTCCCCGTCTCTCCAGCTATATTTGCTCTGTGTTTTTTGTTTGTTTGTTTGTTTTTGTTTTTTTTTGCCAAGACTTACCATAGAACCTACTGGAACCTCTTATGCTGAGCAGCCACGGCACAATGGCTCCTGCCCAGCTGAAGAGCTCTGCAATGTGTCCACAGAACAGAACTTGACAAACCAGGAGAGTAAAGGTCTTCCCATTTGGCTTTGCTTCTGAATCCAGCAGGAGGAGACCAACCTCTGTGGGAGCGTGGACTGTTTGTTGTGATGTGTAGCTGTCAGTAAAGCTGTGACAGCCTGTGTAACAAAAACACCTTCAGATCCCCAGGGCATCCTGCTTGTGGGTGCTTGCTCTCCCTCTCCTCTGAAGAAATTTCTAGAAAATGCTTCTCTCAGATTCCTTCATGGATTCCCAGTTGGTGCAACCTTGACACCGGGGAGATGGATCCGGGGTTGAAGTTCTTGCAGAGAAAGCAAGAGGAACTGAATTCCGATCCCCAGAAACCACGTGCATGCCGTCTGGTGTAGCTGGTGTCTGGAGTATCAAACCTGCAGAGGAGACAGGAAGGTGCCTGGGCCTCACAGGCCTGATGAGTGAGAGACACTGTGTCAAAATAAACCAAGGCAGGTGGGTCTCTGAGTTCAAGGCCAGCTTGGTCTAATAGTGAGTTCTAGGCTGCAGTGCCCTGCTTCCAGGCACCACTGCCAGCAGAACGTGACTTTCTGTGCACGGTTACACTGCAATCAGGATTTACAGCTCTGGAGTGCACATCTCATCTGGACAGTGTCCTCTGAAGACGGGGTTGTGACTTTCTGCTCTCACGGTGCTCATGGCGGCTTGGGTGCTGCTTAGAGGCTGTCGGAACCTGACGATCACTTGGCCAGGTGATCACACCTGCCAGGTGACCACTGAGTATATATAATGAGGTCCTAACGTGTGGGGTGACAGTTACAATGCTTCCCCTGTGAAGGAATATAGAATGGGACCATGTAAAATGTACATGCTAATCGCTTCACTAGGCCGGTTAACGGATGGTAGAGATTGATAGACGCAAATATCACCAGCCTCAGGGCACAGGGCCAGGTAAGGGCTTTCAAGGGCTGTGACCTGGCAGCCACATCTCACTCTCATCCGTCACACGAGGACACCCTAGGTTCCATGGAGGCCGACTAGAAACAAAAATGTTCCTAGAATTCCCCACCTCACCCCTGATCTATGAGGGTCTTTGAAAGCAGACACTGGCTGCAAACAACAGGGTTGTATGTCGATAAAACTTTATTTATAAAAACAAATGCTGGTGGGGCTTGGATTCATCTGAAGGCTTTGGGCCTGCTGGGTCCTGGGTGCTGCTGTGTGTGGTGAAGGTGTTCCTGGAAGTGAAAGAAGGCCAGTCTGCCCTGATGAGTTTCATTCCAAATGCAAGAACTTGCGTTCTGAGGTGGGAACTCAGAAGGAAGCCCCATGGGGAGAAGAATGGGAGTCATGGGTGGTTCTGCAGACACAGGACCCAGGATGAGTATCCTGCCTCCCTCTACCTAGCAAATCTCACACCCTCCTTACCTTTTGTGGAGGAGAAAATTCTGGAAACGCCCCCTTGCTTCTAGGCTAGCCCCCTAGGCTTCTGCAGAGCTGGGGAAGACTCCTGGGACCATGTAAGACTTCCCTATTCCCCAGCGGGCCTCCCCTTGCCCTTACAGGAACCCCCCCAAACCGGTGTCCCCATCCCCGCACAGCCCCACCTTCCTCGGCACCATTTAACCGATTACAAAGATTCTATTTTTATCTCCAAGAAAATTCAATTATAGACCACGACCTTTACATTTCTTCCCAGGCTCATGTGGGCTGGGCTGGGGTGCGAAAGGCTTACGCTTGCGCACTGAAGGTCAGCCATCAGACTGGGATAGCAGCCAGGAGAGAGGAGGCTGAAGGGGAAGGGGAGGGGAGGGGAGGGGAGGGCGATGAGGCTTGTGTGTGTGTGTGTGTGTGTGTGTGTGTGTGGTGGGGGAGGCTGAGGATGTGCAGAGGCCAAGGCAAGATGGTGAGTGCAAAGGCCAGACCTCTGTTGCTGTCAAGGGGCAGGTGTCTTGTCTTTTCAGTTTTTCTCTGACTGTTACCATTTTTGCACACAGGGGTTTTACTCCGTAGTTCAGGCTGCCCTTCAATTCACCATGTGCAGGTCTCATGGGGAGGTCTTGCCAGACATAGACTGTTCAGCACATGGGTGTGTCTCCCTTAAAATAGGTTTATTTCATGGGTGTGTGTGTGAGCATGCACACACCTAAGTACTTGAGTGCAGATGCCTGCAAGGCCTTATGAGGGCTAGCCTGGAACTGGCTTACCTGGAGACTGCCAGGCCTGCGAGTGCTCTGACCACATTGAGTCCTGCCTCAGCCCCATATATTTAGTCTTTAATGTCAGCACATGTAGGCAGAAGCCATGGGATAACGTCAGGGATCCTTGTTGCCCATTCTCTTTCTTGTTCTTTGAGGCAGAGTCTCACTGAACCCGGAACTTGTTTATTGGGTGAACCAGTCATCAAGCCTCATGGACCCTCCAGGGCTTGAGTCTCTAAGGCTGCATTACAGGGCACCACACCCATATCTTTGAGTGGTGCCTGGGATTGGAACCCAGATCTTCAGTTTTGTGAGGCAAGCACTATGGTCACTGACCCACAGCCACACCCACAGTCACAGCTACAGCCACAGCCACAGCCTCAGTCACAGCCTCAGCCTCAGCCACAGCCACAGCCACAGCCACAGCCTCTAAATCTGCTTCATTCATGAAGACTGTGTGAGAAGCCCATGGAATGTGCTAGAAGAGGAAACAAAGTCACCATAAGGACAAGTATCAGGAACAGACTAAGGGGAAATGACCCAAGAGAGTGGAGGCCATGGAGAGGCCAAGAGAAGAGTCTCTGAGCATTGACAAAGGAACCGGGAGAGGGCACAGAGGGCCCAAGGCAGCCTGAACATTGCCTGTGGGTGGAACAAAGGCAGTGGAAGCCAGAGATGGAAGAGGGCAGCATGGGGAGATCAGGCACTGCTTAAAGGGATGAGAGGAGCATTTGTGCTTTAACTCACAGGGAAGTGGAGCTGTAGCGATGTGGGCAGAGAAGGGACCAAGGATTCCCCAAGGACCTCAGATCAGAAGCAAAGGTCAGATAGGATGTGAGACTGACATAGATCAGTGGAACTAAGAATATCAACCTACATATCCTTCAAGCCACGCATTCATCCACCCATCCATCTATCAAAACATCTACCAAAACAGCCATCCATCCATCTATCCATCCAAACAGCCATCCACTGATCCATCCAACCATCCATCCATCCATCCATCCATCCATCCATCCATCCATCCATCAATCCATCCATCCATCCTCCTATCCTCCCATCCATCCATCTAAATATCTGTTCATCCATCCAAACGTCCATCCATCTACCTACCCATCTATCCACCCACCTTCCCATTCATCTATCCCTCCACCCTTATCCTCCCATCCATCCAACCAGCTCCTCGTTGGTCCATGGCCTGTGACCCTGTCATTTCTTTAGACCCTGGCTGTTTCCCCATCTCTGTCTCTCTGTCACCTCCCTCCCCCCCCGAAGCGTCAGCTGCGCCCCCCCCCCCAACCAGGTGTCCTGCACAGTTTTCCCCTGCTGCCTTCCTTGTCACTGGCTCTCCCTATCCCCCCACTTGCAGACTCCCAAGGTAATGACATCATTAGTTGCTGTCTTATAGGTACAGAATCCAATATTCAGCCCCTCCAGTCCCAACACCATTGTGACCAGACCTTTCTTGCTTCGATTTCCCTCTCTGGATAGCGGGGTTCCAGTCACTCCTTCTGAGATTCACCCTGGCATATAAGGATGCGTTACGTGATTGAATCTCACACCTCTGTGGACAGATCACTGTGTGGTGACATTGGTCAGTCTGTCTACCCTCTACCTGTGACACAGAAGCCTTTGGGCTGACATACCCAGGGTCTCGAAGTGAGACACCGGGTCAGGTCCTAAGGACTCCACTGAAACTGTTTTCTTATGATCTCCAGGAAGATTGAAAAAGAAAATGCTAAGTCTTGCTTTGACAGGTCTTGATCTAGAAGCTACGGGCCAAGGATGAAGAGCCAGGCCACCTCTGCCCTGCCTAGGACTTCTTCCTCTGTTGGGCAACAGGTTCCTCTGAGAGGCTAATTAGGAAAAGGGAGACACTTCCCCTCCCCCTCCCCTGAGCACACAGTGCCTGAAGGGTGTGCGCCTCCCTCAATCCCTCCCTCCCTCTCTCCCAAGCCAGGTGTGGTGGGAGTACCCCTGACCTGAGGGACTCAGTTTCCCCAGGTTGCGTCACCTGCTCCAAGGCTGTTCCCTGGAGAAAGGGGAGGGAGGAGAGGGAGGAAGGGGTGAGATCACCATTGAGGAGATTGTGGCTGGTGCCAAGAACTGAAAACCTGGCTCAGCCCAAAGAATGGAGTTTTTGAGGTCTTCTGGACGGGCAGGGTCAAAGAAGAAGAGCAGGCAGTCTTCCCAGCCACTCGCCATCCTGCTTTGTAGATGAGGGCAGTGGTGAGACACAGATAGAGTGACTCTCAAAAAGTCACACAGCAGATCCAAATCATAAATAGGATTTTAATCACATTTCTCTGCTGTTGTGAATTCAGAAGAACCTACATGGTGTTATGGGCCCAGTGCCCTGTCCCAGGGGCCACTGCCACAGTCCTTTGCCCCTGAGCTTCAGGGTACATGGCTGATCCTATCATGTTCTGCTGCTACTGTGTCGCCCTGTGCCCTTCTACACAATCACATATTTTTGTTGTTCTTTTGATTTTTTTTTTGAGGCAGGTTCTTTCTTTGTAGCTCTGGCTGTCCTAGAACTCACTTTGTAGACCAGGCTGGCCTTGAACTCAGAGATCTGCCAGCCTCCTCCTCCCTAGTGCTTAGACTAATGATGTGTGCCACCATGCCCAGCTCACATTCACATATTAATACACATCTTTTTTTATTTTATTGAGACAGGTGTCAGTGTGAAGTTGTGGCTGAGAAGAGTTCACTATGCAGACTTGGTCAGCCTTGAACTTGTGGAGATCCACCTGCCCCTGCCTCTTGAGTGCTGCGGTCACAGCTATGCAGTACCCATTCCGGGCTGCATTTTTTTTTCTTTCTCCTGCCTTTTTTGGACAATACCACAAGAAATAGTCCACAGAGCTGGAGCTGGGTATGGCTGCAGTTGCTTGTTATGCAAGCAATTTGGGAAACTGAGGCAGGAGGTCTGCTATGAGTTCAAGGCCAGTCTAGGCTACAGAGGCTCAAGACAAGACCACTCAGTGCCCAAACTGAGAAATGTCCCTTCTCCCTCTGCCTCAAGCAGGTCTCTGCCAAGTGCTGAAGCAGGCAATGCTGTCTGGGCCACCTGCAGACATAAACGCTGCGGTGGGACACAGGGCCAACCGCTGGAGTGTGACCAGGCATAGGCAGGGGCCATCCAGGCAAGGGACAGTGAATGGAGGGCAGGTGTGTGGACAGCCGCCCAGGACCCCTCTGCCTCCATCTCTCACAGGCTGTCACCAAGTGTGGACGTGGGGAGAGGGGGGCAGAACGCAGCTGTGTGATGTGGCTGAGGGGATCTGAGATCTCCAGAGCAGAGTTGGCCTCAGCCCTGGGGCTGGAGTTGCAAATGAATTGATTTGAGCTCTACACAGTAGCCTGGAGCAGGCACAGCAAGCCACCAATAACCCCAGACTGGCAAGGCTTCTCAGTCCTTTCTTTTTTTTTCTTTCCTCAGTCCTTTCTTAGAAGAAAAAAAAAAAAAAAAACAAAACAAGGATCAGAGACAAGAAGCAACTTAACCAGCAATCATAGGGTCCCAGGAAGCTCCACACTTACCTGTACAGACAAGGACAGCCAACAACTCTTTTAATGCTCTCCTTGGAGGTTGTAAAGTGGTTTCTATGAACAGAAACTGCCTCTTGACCCTGGGGAGCACTAACACACAGACCCCTATGTTCTAGTTGATTAATGGCAGACATCACTAATCAACAACCAAGCTCTTTCCAGGAGCCAATAAGCAGACAGCACTAGTAGATTCTAAAATTTCTTTTCCTGCAACTCTGAGACTGATGCTCATAATATTTTTGTTGGTTTTTTTTGTTTGTTTGTTTGTTTGTTTTGCTTTGCTTTGCTTTGCTTTGTTGTTGTTGTTGTTGTTGTTGTTGTTGTTGTTGTTGTTGTTTGTGTGTGTGTGTGTGTGTGTGTGTAGCCCTGGCTGTTCTAGAACTCTGTAGACCAGGATGGCCTTTAACTCAGAGATCCAATTGCCTCTGCCTCCTGAGTACTGGGATTAAAGGCTTGCGACAGCACCCCCCACCCCAGCATATTTATGTTTTAATGAGACATGGTCTCAGATATATCAGCTTGTCCCTGAGTCTTTCAGAACTTTCTTTGAAAGCTACATATGGGGTGATGCCTCCCCCACCCCCAAAGAAACAACAAAACTAAAATGCAGGATTCAGGGAGGAACCTATGTGGACCAAGCGTGACCTTGATGTGACCTTTGAGGAAAGGGTAGTCTGTGGCCTGCATAGCCTCTATCCAGCGCTGGCATGGAGCCTTGAACTCCCACCAGTGTGGAGGACCCAGTGTAGGCAGCTTTGAGGACAGGAAGTGTCCATCTTTACACCCGGGCACTCCCCAACCCTCACCAAGTTGGAACGGCGTGTCCCTTTATCCTCCTGAGAAGTGAGGATTTAAAAATAATTTTCCCTTTCGCTTTTCCACTGTCACTTGACTCCCAAGTTTGACTCTGAGGGTGCTGAGCAGATGACATGTGCCGATTGGAGAAGCCCTTGCCCCCCCTCAGCTGATCAAGTCGATGACAATCTAACAATGGAGGGCACATGGGTGTGACTCACTCCCTCCTTTCCACAGAGGGCCCTTCAACTCTGCTTTCTGGAGACCTGTGTTCTTCAGCCCCAGGGCCTTTGAACATTCTGTTCCAGCAACCACATGTTTGCCCCACATCGGGTCTTTGTGTCCCAACAAGGGGAGGTATCTAAGATTGGCCCTAGGCTGACCTGGGGACATGGGTGAGTAGGGTCACAGTGAAGCACAGGAAGAATAGCCAGAGGATAATGGGTGAGAAAACTGTGTGCAGGGCTCCAGGGTCCTTCTTTCAGAGAAATAAGAATTAAAACTGTGTAAGGCTTCGAGGGGCCCAAACCTGTCACGGCCCCTCTGCACCAGGAGCAAGACTTCGGCCCCGGGAGCAGGAACATGCAAGTCCAGTCAGTCTAGGAGCTGGGGGACTCCACTTGCTTCTTCTCAGGAACCTTTCATGCCAGGGCAAAGAGGACCCCATCTCAAGACCAAGTCCCCCTCTCGCCCAGGTTTGCCTAAACTCTATCCAGCATACAGGAACTGGGTTTACACTCCCGCCTATGCCATGTGACACCAGATTGGTCTTTGACCTCCCTGTGCCTGTTTTGTTGCACAGAACACCAACCATAGCTAGATCCTTGGAGGACAGTGTGCCAGGAATAGGGGGTTGTGGGGTGGAACAGAGACTGTCTGTAATCATTGAGTCCAGCTTTGGGGTTTCAGGCAGCTCCTTCACGTGCCAGCTACTGTAGCTACCACCAGAGGGCAGCAGTGAACACAGGGTCCGCTTTCTGCATATTGCCCTCCATAACTCCCAGGTTCCTCCACAGCACAAGCCCTTCCTGCAGCCCACTCTGCCCCACCCCTCCTGCTCCCTCCTCCTGGGAACTGCTGCAGCCACAAAGGTTTCTGGGCTCCTCCTGCTTGGGTTCTGTCCCGTCCCGGGCCTTTTCTAACAACACAGGCGTTTGTCAACGGAGAGCAAGCTTAGCCCAGAGCTTGTGTGATGGTGCACACCAGTCATTTCAGCCTTCAGGAGAATGAGACAAGAAGGTGGGAAATTTGAGGTCAACCTTGCTAAGTGTAACTCTGTCGCAAACAATCAAACAAACAAATCCTAAACATATCCCAGAGCCCCACAATGCCTCTTGTCTGGCAGCTTCAGTTTCTCCTGCTGTGACAGGGGTGTTGGGGGCTGCACTTTCTGGGCACCCTTGAATCACAGACTGTGGCCTTCCCAACCTGTACCAGCCACCCATGACAGCAAAGGCTTTGAATTGTGTTTGTAGACACGTGCTGGAGTTTCTGTCCTATGATGGCATTCGAGCCACTCTGGTATGTTTATTTTGAGAAAAAAAAATTCTTTACCTCAGGCTGACCTTAAGTTCATTCTACAGTCGAGGTTGATTCTTAAGTCCCTCATCCCCCTGTCTCTGCCTCCTGGCGGCATGAGCTCCAATCACAGAATCCCTACTCGGCTAGAAGAAGCCTTTTGTGGACACTGGACACTCGACTGGAATAGAAAAGAAAGAAAGAAAGGAAGGAAGGAAGGAAGGAAGGAAGGAAGGAAGGAAGGAAGGAAGGAAGAAAGGAAGAAAGAAAGAAAGAAAGAAAGAAAGAAAGAAAGAAAGAAAGAAAGAAAGAAAGAAAGAAAGAGAGAAAAAGAGAAAAAGAGAGGAAATAATTACCGGGTACTGGAAGTTGCCAAGAAGAGCGTGGGCATCTGGAGAGAGCCCTTCCATCCCCACAGACTCAGGAGGGAAGGAATGTTCCAGAGCGAACTTTTCACCCAACAAAGAGTCATACTGCCCTTCGTGTGTGTGCCAGGCTGGGCAGAAACCAGAAGTTTAGAGCCCACTGGGTCCCGCCCTGGGCCCAACACAGCCCCCTCAGAGAAGACCAGTTCTGCTGGTCTGCTCAAATATGGTCACTGCTCAGTACCTCCCCTTAGGGGGCTGGGTGCAACAACAGTGACAGTTAGAATATGCCGAAATCATTGTGCAAAATTAAGCGTTGACCCCGACCTTGCCGCCTGAGCCATGCCCCCAAGCCTCTCTTGGGGAATTCTAGGCTCCACCAATTTAGGTGATTGGTAGGATGGCTCACCTCACTCTTCCTACAGCCCTAAGTCACCAGCTGTTGCCACACAGAGACAGGACATCGAGGCACAACCCGAGCAAGGAGCCTGCCTCATGAGAAGCAAACTGAGGGTCATAGCATTTCTGATTGTGAGGATACCTCTTCAGCACAATATTGGGAACAGTCTGACAGGAAGTGGTTCTGGGAATGGTCGTCTCTGAACAGCGAAAAGAACATCTTACTAGGCTGAGGACCAGCATGTATGAGGGCCCTGGGGCAGGCTGGAACCTGTGTGGGAGGAGTAGGGGCAAAGGAGGAGCAGGAGGAGGCTGCTGCTCTGACTGAAGCAGAGGTAGCGATGGCCGCTCTAAGTGGCTGAACACATAACCCGCTTTGGGTTGATATATTGTTGCCTGTCTATGCTCTGTCAGCTGCGGGCCGATTGTTCTGTTTTGTTACTTCTGTGTAAATGGCATTTAACACAGCAGGGATCTAAGAGGGGATGAATGGCCACTGGAAGCTTCCAGACTCTCAGACCCGCGGTTTACATGTTCCCCTTCGCTGCACACGAGGACCGGGGGGCAGAAGCGGTTACTCAGTTCGGACAAACAAGGCAAGGCCTGGTTCCCTCCCTGATGGACGGCTGGTCTGCTCTGGCATGGCCAGTCCTGCCAGCACCCAGCTCCATAATATATGAGTACACACTGTGTGCAGACAACAGTGCCACACACCTGCAGGGACTATGCAAGGACGTGACACCCGTGTGCAACACCAGACATCTCCACGGAGTACCCAAACTTCAAGTACCTGCAGTGCACGAGAGAAACTACACTAAGGGCCCCTGAACACTATGCAAACCTCTGGCACCTTCTACACGCTCCAGTCTCGACTAGCACCAGGTACGCCAATCAGGGTCACCCCAGTCAGGCAAGAGGACAAAGCCGGCTCTGCTAAACTGGCCGCGGTGCAGGCTCTGGGAAGTCCTGTTCTTAATTTAGGCTCCTTGTCAATTATTCATGGCGCTCTCCCCCGTTTATGACCCAGTCCTTCCGCCCGGACTCTTCGGCTCCAGGCTCTTGCTCATGTCTCCAGCTCTGGGCCCGAATGAATGAATTCCAGAGGGGGAAAAACCCAGACTGTAAAACAAAATCGTTTCGTTGTTTGAGGCAGGGTCTCGGGTGCAGTCCACACTGGACTCATACTTGCAGCAATCCTCCTGCTGCTGTCAAAAAGTTATGCACCCCATGCCCGTGACTACTCTTTTCTTTAAGGTGTTTTTCAGTCTTTTGCTGCATTTCATCTGTTTGGAATGTCTAGTAACTCAGTGGACATGGGTGTGTGCATACATGTGGAGGTCAGCGCCATAGGAGTCAGATCTCTCTTCCACTGTGGGACTTTGGGGGTTGAAGTCAGGTTCTCTGGCTTGGGCTGCAAACACCTCTATGTGCCGAGCCATTTTGAGCCCCAACCCCACTTTTTTTTTTTAATGCCCAGTTCATCCTCCTTTTCCCAAGCTGGTCTCGAATTCATTGTTATCCCAGGCTGTTCAAAAACGACGTCCTCCTGCTTCAGCCTCTTCAGCCAGCAAGGCGGGCTTGATGGGAAAGATTTTAGGGAAAGGATATTTTGGCCAAAGGAAGCAGAGTGGGGAGACAGGCAGCAGGCTCAGGTCATCCTCAGTGTAACTTGAGGCCAGCATGGGCTACACCAGAACTTGAGTTTAAAAGGAATCCAGAGGAGACAGGCTGGGCCACGTGTCCCACGTCCCACGTGCTCCCCGGGCCTTCTACAGGCTCCTGAAGCACGTGACCCAACAGCGCCTCCTCACTGGGCAGGCCTCTGCGCGCAGGCGCAGTACTGTACACGGCCAGGCCCCAGGGCCGCGGCGGCGGAAGGGGTGACGTCACCGGCTGGGGGCGCGCGAGCCGCAGTGGGGTTTTGCCCCGCCCGCCAGGCAGCTCGGGCCGCGCGCACACGCGGAGCCGCCGGAGCCCGGGCCGACCCGGTGCCGGGAGCAGCATGCGGAGCCCGCAGGTACCGGGGTGCACGGGGCGCACGGGGGACACAGGGGCGGGGTGGGCGGCGCCGGCTTTGTGCTTCCAAGCTTCTCGGCCTTTGTGCTCCGAAGGGGGTCCGGGCTGCAGCCGTAATCGGATTCTGCAAGAAGGAGAGGGATGTGGAGGACCTGGAGGGATGGAGCTGGAGAAATGGGGACCTCGAGGGATGTGGACCCGGAGGGACAGAGACCCACAGAAACGGAAACCGGTAGAGACAGGGTCCAGGAGGGATGAGGACGCGCGCGGGCGACTTGGCCCGTACCCAGGGTCACCGACTGCACCAGCCGGGCGGGGACGCGGTGTGCGGTGCGCGGTGTCAGCGTCTGGAGCTGCAGACCGGGCCAGGCGCCTCAGATCACCTGGGGCTTCGGTTCCACCCTTCTGCAGTCCGGGCGCCCCCAACCCCCGACCTCCCCCAGCTCTGGGATTGGGACTCCTCATCCACCCTCATCCTCGCGATGCGGGGGCCTGTGGGGAACCCCGGGGAGCCAGCCTGCGGCCCTAAGGCCCCCGGTACACCCCAAGAGCCCCCCGACTGGCTGAGGGTGGTGACGTCACCGGGGGCGGGGACTGGGGCGCAGAAGGAAATGGGGTCCGAGAGCAGGTACCCCCGGTTGCAATGCGAGCTGGGTCAGGGCCAAGTTCTCCGCTCATCGTGGAGCCTCTTCACCCCCAAACCCCAGCACCACTATGAGCGAGGATCCTTTTGATTGCCACACCCCCCAAATCCCTGTGCGTTACCCCTTTTCCCTGCTCTCAAATCTGCCTCCATATGCCCCCGAAAACCTGCAGCAGGTGTGAGCGCCCATCTTCCCGGTCACCCCTCACCTCGTCGCTCCCTCCAGTAGAACCTCCTAACGGTCACTTCCCCGGGTGTCTCCTGGCCTGGCAGGGGTTCCCTTACGCTCACTTTCCAACCTGAGCAAGGATGTCCCTCCCCCAATAAACCGTCCTTGATGCTCACACGGAGACCTCTGAGGTGTCCCAAGCCTGGATGGGCACTCGGAGATCCAAAGAGTCTGCTACAGAGCAAGAGGGGTCCCGAGGGTGTTAGATTGGTGGACACATCTGTTCACCCATCTTTCTGCACCTGAATCCTGAGTCCTGGCTTCTGTGCCCCCCTGGGGGGTGCTGCTGTCTCTCCGGTGCAGAGAACGGCTGTCTGCTTTGTCTGGGCTAGCCTGGGACCCTCCTACTCGGGCTCTGGCCTCTCTCGCCAGCTGCGACTCCTTCCTTCATTAAAGGCCGGGTAGTGGGAGCTGCCATTTGCATAGACTCCCCTCCCCCCTGCCCGGTCTTTTCTCCTTTCTTTGTGTCCCTCCCCCTGTCAATCTCCAGCTGCCTTCTGTCCCTGCTCCTGCCTTCTGCCAGCTGATTTCTTGGCGGCTGCAGGCGGGCAGCTGGAGCTGGGGGCGGCTTCCCGCCCCGGCCAACCTCAGAGTCCCCAGCTCGGAACAGTGGGGGGACACTTAGGTCCCAGATAATGTCTGTGCCTGGCCTCCGGTCCGTCTCCCTGCCCATCGCGCCTGGGTCTCCAGAGACCCACAAACTCCTGTCCTGTCCCTTGTGGGGCCCCAAGGAGTATGGGGGGACACACCCTCACCATGACATTGCATTTCTTCTTGGGGATGGCTCTCCCACCCCCAGTCCCCCGGGGGAAACCAGCCACCCGCCACTGAGATTGCCCTGAGCATCCTCCTAATTGGGCTCAGGGCGAACGAACCGTCGCGGGAGCCCGGGCTTCCAGACGAGCTCTGCGGCCGGTATCGCGCCCTGGAGGGTGACATCCGTGTCCCCAGAGGCTTGGGGGGCTGTGGCCAGGTGCCAGTCTTGGGGCGGCGCCCGCAGGGGACAGCGATGCCGACCGGGTGTGGCCAGGAAGGCCGTGAGGTCTGTTCGCGGGTCCCATGGGATTGGGGGCTCTTGGTGTGTGGCAGGTTCACAGAAGGGGACCCCACATCCACGGTCCCCACGCTGCAGTGTGGCTGTGACCCTCCGCACACTGGATTAGTCTCAGAGCCTCTGGAGCCCTTGTCTCTACCCCAGGAAGTCGGGGTGTCTTCGCGTCCCTCGTGGACTCGCAGGGGGCCAAGTGCCTCTTGGTGACTCCGTTTCCCCTGCTGCGTTGACTCTGTGTGTCTCTCGGTGTCCGCGGACCTGTGGCTTCGCTGATGTCCCCACCTGCCGCGTGGCCCTGTCTCGCTGGCCCCGTGCTCACCTGTTCCCTGTGTCTCAGCCGCCGCGTGGGGGGAAGGAGGGCGCATCGAGAAAGTTCGGGGTGGGGGCGAGCCGGAGGAAAAGCCTAAAAATAAAGATAGATATTTATAAACCCGCCGGGTCGGGGGACACCTAGCAGCGCTGAGCCCTGTCTGTCGTCCTGAGCCCCACTCGTCTGCTTGTGACTTAGCTGGAGGGGAGAGTCTTGGGATCTGGTTGGGATAGTAGAATGTTGCGTGGTTGTGGTTTCCTTTTGGGGGTGTCCCTCAACCGAGGTCCCTCGTGAGGGAGAGATATGTGCCTAAGATAGGACTGTTCTCCGTCCGCTGTGCATCCCAGAGCACATCTCTAGCCCTCTCTGGTCCAGCGTTTGGATGAGGAAAGGCTACCAGGTCCCCGCCACTTCCTCTCCCTTGCACCTGAAGTCCCAGAATCTGGAAGTCGCGGGAGGAGGAGGTTGCCCTTCCTCTGTCCTCTGTGGCCGGTGCTGGGGGTCGTGGGGGAGACTGCACTTGACGGACAGCCACACTACGACCAAGATCCACCGGAGGGTCCTCAACGAAGACCCGGGACGCACCAACAGGGGCAGAGTCTCCCCTGAAATCGGGACAGTGGGGCTGGGGGAGGGGCAGGACTACTGGGGGAGCCAGGGCTGCAGGGCAGTGAAGAAGGGGTTGCTGGGGGGGAGGATAGAGCAGCTGGGCAGCGAGGACCACGAATTGGGAGACCTGCGTGTGAGGCGCAGGGGGCTCTTTGACCTTTGGGATTAGGAGCTGGGGTTGCGAAGAGTGACCAGAGAGGGTAATTTTGTCTGAGGTCGCACAGCACGACAGTGATGTCAGGGTCGCCCCATCTTGATTTCCGTGGCCATGCGTGGCTTCCCTGTTTTTCTTACATATAAAAAAAATAATAGCGCCTTGTCTCTGACGCCCCGAGGTGTCGTGTCGTGTCATCTTCCATGCGTTCAGGCGACAGTCGACTCCGCTTTAATTTAGTCTTTTCTTCTTCCTTCTGTGCTGCCCCGCCCCCTCCCCTCCGCCTGCCCGAGCTGCGGCCAGGGATTGACGCATTTCTCCGTGGGACCTGTAGTTGAGAGGGCTTCTATGGTCCGTGCCCTGCACTCAGTCCTTACCCGCTTCCTTAGAGCTGACTCAAGCCCCTCCCCCCTTTTGGGAGATCCCCTTTGCTTTAGGGTGACCTCACTGTTCCCCCCCCCCCCCGTGCTCTGCTGTGCCACCCCTGCTGCGTTTCCAGACTAAGCTGTGTCTCAGCTCGCTGCCACCTTATCTGTCCCAGGCTGCCCAAGGGGAAGCCACTCCGTGACCTCGCGCGGGCTGGATCGGATGTCGCCTCCGTGGGGTTGTTTCCCTGTGCGCCCCACGCCTGTGGGTGTTTAATCGAATTCAGCTGATAATTAACCCCTTGATTAGCAAATAAAAGGATGTGCGGTGAGGATGGCGCCGCTCTGACTTTCGTGGTGGCCCGGAGAGGATCCCCGTGTTCCCGTCACGCAGCCCGAGAGTGGTACTCTGGGAGTTAGAGAAGGGACCGTGCAAAGGTTCAAATCCCATGTCTGCGGTTTGCTGGCTGTGGTCTAGGGACAGCTCGACTTCTCTGTGCTATTGTGTTTTCCCCTCCTCTGTGAATAAAAGAGACATTACCCACCCCAGGGTTTGTCGGGAATGTATACATTGGGCGCTCAGCGGTTAGGACCACGGGTGTCCTGCTGCCTTGAGGTTTGTTACTGAGTTTTGCATGAGAGTTCTTGTTGAGTCTATGCTCCCTGGCATCCCCCAGCCTCATCCGCAGCCCCTCCACAGCGTCGGATGACTCAGCGCTGCAAACTGGGGCGTTCCCCGCCGCTG
Organism: Mus caroli; assembly: GCF_978045245.1. Classification (NCBI taxonomy): domain Eukaryota; kingdom Metazoa; phylum Chordata; class Mammalia; order Rodentia; family Muridae; genus Mus; species Mus caroli. Next base: position 38,418,932 of record NW_028227273.1, read on the forward strand.
GCTGCCTAACCAGGCTGCCCCACTTTTGCGGGGCGGTTAGGGGCCCAAGGTGGGCGGGAATGACCTCCGCGGGGCTCTGGGATTCCCAGAGTCCTGGAGGGACCGGCTTGCCTACAGCTCCGTAGATGGGAGGCTCAGAGGTGTGAGGCTAGCCTGGACTATCACATCCAGAAAGGGGGTCAACGAAAGGGCTCAGCGGTTAAGCGCTTGTGGCCACATGCTGGAAGCCACGTCGCTAAAATGGATAAAATAAAAAGTTGATTTTAAAAAGTTCAAAGAGGAAACACTCTCGGCCGGTTTCCCAGAATTCTCCAGCGTTAGCAGGGACAACAGATCTGAGGAAAGGGTCTGGGAGGGATGGCCCAGAGAGGGAGAGGATGTCCCTGAGGCCACACCACTCAGTGTGGAGTCAGCTGGGCCAGTGCAGTAGAGTAGGCTTGGAACCTACCAGTAGTTAAAAGGGGGAAACTGAGTCAGGAAGGCACAGAAAGAGCAGCTTCTCAGTGGTCAATGTCATTCTAGCACCCAGGAGGTTGAGGCAGGAGGATCAGGAGTTCAAGGTCATCCTGGGCTACGTGGGGGGGGGGCCTGCAGTTGAGGCTAGCCTGAGCTACATGTCATCTGTGTCTCCAGTACTCAATTTGTGTCACATGTCACACCCCCCGTTGGCGTGAAATTGGGCATTTTACTCCAGTCCCCTGGTCTCTAGCTTCCAGAGGACCTAATGGAGCGAACAAAAACTCTTAAGTCTGGGAGTAGCCCCCCTCCTCAACACCGCCCTCCATAAGCCAGGACACATCTACACAGGAGTCATGCCTGTCCCTAAGTTTCCCCAGCTGTCAGTGCATTGTGTCTACATTATCCCAGGGATCCTTCAGTGACTGGAGGACAACTGGTGACGAGTGGGTGGGGGTGCCAGGAGCCTGGACCTCCGTGTCCTTCACATTCCGGTGAGCCCTGGTACAGGCACCAAGACCACAGAGAGATAAGGCCCTGCTAAGAGAGGGTTAGCAACTTTTCCATGGACACACAGCTGGCAGAACCATCAACTCTGTGACCGAGGACCAGCTTCCAGGGAGCCATGGGCACCAGGTGCTGGATGCTGGGTTCCAGAGCCCCATGAGTGGAGCCTGTGTCTTGCAGGTGGAGAAACTGATGCACAAGGAAGGGGAGAGTATTGGAAGGCTGGGGCCTTTGAGTCCTGCACAAAGTGGTTTTCGGCGACTCCATGGAGCCCGCAGAGTCCTCTTTCCTCTTTGGACAAGAGCCCAGTAGTTGGATTTTGTTCCCTCTAGCTGTGTGATCTTGGGACAGTTGCTAAGTGTCTCTGGTCAGTATGCTTTTCCAGCAGCTGAGATTCCCAGGGCATCTTCCACATCTCCCTGGCCATGCGGCCTCATGACCTTTTCCAAGAGAGGGGCTTAAGTCTGGGCTGTCATCGTCCTGGTGCCCTTCTGGCCTTGGCCAAGGGCCATGAAAGCAGGTGCAGGGGGATTGCTGGGTGGACTTCGGTGCTCATGTGACTTCTCTCAGCTGCACTCAGTGGCATCTGGCCCAGAGTGGAGCCATCCAGTGCCTGAGGGGTCAACATTGAGGTGCTGCACTGTGACCTGGTGACCTCGTGACCCTATGACCCGGGCGCTGGGAATGGGGGAGGGGCCATAGCGCACCCAATCAGCGAGCTCCAGGTTCAGGTGGGGCTCAGGGAGTCACATGAACAAGGCTCCAGATTCAAGGCCCTGGAATGTTTTATGGACTGCAGCCTCAGTTTCTCCAGTAGGAGGAAGAAGAGATGGCACCGGGGGTTCTGTGACATCAGGCAGCATGGGGAACCTCCCACCCCTCACGTGTTCCCACCCCTTCCTGTTTCCCTTAGCGCCCCCCACCCAGCCCGTCTTCCATGTCCCCCTTTCATCTTCCTCCCGCGTTCTTATCGTGTCCCTTCTCCGGCGTTCCCCCTCCCGTGTCCCCTCTCCCGTGTCCTCCCCTCTCCCTGTCCCTCCTCCCGTGTTCCCTCTCCCGTCCTGCCGACTGCGCCGCTGGAGCCTGGGGGAGGGGCTCCTTCCTGAACTCAATTAATGAGCCCGTTTAAAACTATTTATTTTCCTGACATTTGTTTACAGAGGAGAAAGAGACAAATTGTTGGCGGCGCCGGAGGGGCCAGGACGCGGCGGGTGGCTTTGGTGACCCCGCGAACGTGGACGGGGTGACAGGGTGACCGGGCCATCGCGGTCCCTGCAGGGTTTCTGGTAGTGTGAGGGGAGGCAGCTCGGAGGTGGCCGGCGGTGCTCCTGTAGCCACCTTAAGCCACCTTAAGCTCACGTTGTGAGCGTGCGAATGGGAAGCACCACCCCAAAACCTGGGGTTCTCTGGGAATGCGGTGCTCATGGGGATAAGGGTGACTGTGGACGAAGTCCCTGCGGGTGCTTGCCCAGGCCCAGGTTCCCCGCTGGGTGCTTTGAGCACAGTACTCTCAAATTCATCAAGCTGCTTTGCTTTGAGAAAACTACAGACTTTTCCATCGAGGGTCAGAGAGGGGATGCAAGTGTCCAGAGTCACACAGCTGGTACTGATGGGCCGTGCTCAGACTGACAGTGATCTTGGGGACCCCTCCCTGTTGCCAAGTCCCCACCATCCTGCCTATCAGCACCCTCAGGCCTCTCTCTAGGCTCATCTCACGGCTTGGGGCTTGCCAGGAGAAAAGCAGTTTCCAGTGTCCCCAGGCTCAGCAAAGCCCCTCCCATTGTGCGCACCCAGTTCCAGCCCCCACCCCAACTCCTCATTCAGCTCCTCCCTCTGCCCACCACCCTCCACGTCCTCCCAGCAGCCCCCAGGCCCTGCTGGTCCCTTGCCCTCAGTTCTCCCCCCTCCCCATCTCATTCCCCTCCCTCCTCTCCTTTCTCTCCCTCCTTCCCTTTCTCCCCACCCTTCTCCCCTCCCTCCCCAGCTCAGGCCTTAGCCTCCAGACAGCTCCACCTCCTCGGGAGCCTGTGCTTGGTAGCTGTATTCTCTGCTCCAACCTGCGCACAGTAGGGCCCCTCTCCACAGGGACTGACTGATCTCTCTGGCCCTGGCCAGCCCCAGGCTGCAGCCCCTCCTCCCACCCTGCTTCTCACCTTGGCCTCCAGAAATAGCCTGGTCCTGAGTTCCTCGGGGCGGGCGCTGCCCACCCACGGGTGTGAGGGATGTAGTGTGCTGGCCTGCTGCTTCAGAAATAGCTGTTGTTGGGATTGCCCGCCCCCTTGATGTTTGAGGAAGCCACAGGACCACGTGTTGCTGAGGATGTAGCTACTAATGAGTCCAGGTGGTAAGGGGTAGGGGTGGTGACCCACATCTTGTCTGGAGCCCAAGCCAGGTCTTAGTTCCTTTCTCCAGTGCTGTGTGACCTCAGGCATGCCCTGTGACCTTGGGCAAATGTTGAGCCCTCTCTGTGCTGGGAAGTTACTGGTCCGATGGCTCTAAGGCTGGGCTCCTCTTCTGCTAGCCTGGGATGAGGACAGGGCTACAGACCCTGCTCTGACCACCTGACAGCAGGTGCTGGGCGCTGCAGCAGGAGACCGCTGGGGTGGGAACATGGCTGGGGAAATGGACCCAGGGTGGGTGGCTGACTGGCCATGAAGTCTGCACATGGCGCTAACTGCAGCTTCAGCTCGGGACCTGACACCCCCTTCTGGCCTCCACAAAAGCTGCACCCACGTGCACAGACACACAAAATAAGCTTCCTTTTATAGAGGCTTCTTCCGGAGGGTTGTGAGCGTGCTGCTGGCCCAGCCTAGCAGGGGCCTGAAGCCGGCTTCCTGCTGTTTGTGTAGACGCGTGTGCGTAGACGCGTGTGCTCACAGGATCTGAGTGCCTTCCCAAGTCAGCAAAGTCCTCTGGAGACACCGGAGAAAGCTTGAGAACCGGATGGGAGGTTCAGAGGCTTCCTGAGGGAGGTGGGGCTGGCTGAAGGGCTGAGGGTTATGAGAGAAAGGTGGCCCCACCTCCATTGACAGTGAACAGCAGGCTTGTAGCTGGAGGGTGTGGCGAAGGGAGGGTGCTCTACAATAATGGTATGCTGCCCAGAGAGGCCAGGCTGCTTATCTGAGGCTGCACAGCAAGGCTTCGAACCCAGAGTCTGCCTGCTCAGTAGAAGGGCAAGTTGCACCAGTGAGGGAAGCTCAAGTTCACAGAAGGAGGTGGGAGCCCTGGAGGACCCTGGGCCGAGGGAGTTGGAGTGGTGCTCATGGGGAGGGTGGATGGTGGTGTGTGGGACAGGGGTCACTTCAGAGGCCAGGGCGGAGGCTACAAAGTGGAAGTGCCTTGAGCAGCACTCAGACTGAATTCAGAACAGCACCTGGGTCCCACAGACTGGCTGGGGAACTCTGGGCTGCTTGAGTTGGCCAGAGGCTGCACAGCACGCACACAGCACTGCTCCCTGGCCCCCTGGGCTGCCAAATCTGGCTTGTTGGTTTCCAGACTCCCCTGGCTCCAGGCCTGCCCTCATCCCACCTCCTTCAGTCTGCACCCAGGCCCGTGCCAGCTGGCCCCGCTGGCCAGGGCCCCTTGGTGGGCACCCCCCCTTCCATTCAGGGATTCTTCTGCCCCCTCCCTCTGTATTTCCCGCTAATGAGGGGAAAGAGGGAGGGAGGGAGGGAGGGAAATTATATACACACACGAACATGTAGAAATTAGTTTAGGATCTGGGCCAAGAGCCACTTGCGCTTGGCCGGGCATTGTGGGTAATTCATTGCTCATTACCATAAGGGCTGGAGCTGGGCTGACAGGCTGAGGGGCTTTTGTTTGAGATTCTTGTGAATATATGATCTCCCTTGCAGCTCAGGTCCCCACCTCCATCCTCAGCCCCCAGGACTCCCTACCGCTATCCTCAGCCCCCAGGACTCCCCACCACCATCCTCAGCCCCCCAGGACTCCCCACCTCCATTCTCAGCACCCAGGACTCCCTACCGCTATCCTCAGCCCCCAGGACTCCCCACATCCATCCTCAGCCCCCCACGACTTCCCACCTCCATCCTCAGCACCCCAGGACTCCCCACCCCATCCTCAGCACCCAGGACTCCCCACCTCCATCCTCAGCCCCCCAGGACTCCCCACCCCATCCTCAGCACCCAGGACTCCCTACCACCATCCTCAGCTCCCCAGGACTCCCCACCTCCATCCTCAGCTCCCCAGGTCTCCCCACCTCCATCCTCAGCACCCAGGACTCCCCACCTCCATCCTCAGCCCCCAGGACTCCCCACCTCCATCCTCAGCCCCCAGGACTCCCTACCCCCATCCTCAGCCCCCCCAGGTCTCCCCACCCCATCCTCAGCCCCCAGGACTCCCCACCTCCATCCTCAGCCCCCCAGGACTCCCCACCCCCATCCTCAGCCCCCCAGGACTCCCCACCTCCATCCTCAGCCCCCAGGACTCCCCACCTCCATCCTCACCCCCCCAGGACTCCCCACCTCCATCCTCAGCCCCCAGGACTCCCTACCCCCATCCTCAGCCCCCCAGGACTCCCCACCTCCATCCTCAGCCCTCCCAGGACTCCCCACCCCCATCCTCAGCCACCCCAGGTCTCCCCACCCCATCCTCAGCCCCCCAGGACTCCCTACCCCCATCCTCAGCCCCCCCAGGTCTCCCCACCCCATCCTCAGCCCCCCCAGGTCTCCCCACCCCATCCTCAGCCCCCAGGACTCCCCACCCCATCCTCAGGCCCCCCCAGGTCTCCCTACCCCCATCCTCAGCCCCCCCCAGGTCTCCCCACCCCATCCTCAGCCCCCCCCAGGACTCCCCACCCCCATTCTCAGCCCCCCAGGACTCCCCACCCCCATTCTCAGCCCCCCAGGACTCCCCACCCCATCCTCAGCCCCCAGGACTCCCCACCTCCAGCCTTAGCCCCCCAGGACTCCCCACCTCCAGCCTTAGCCCCCTAGGACTCCCCACCTCCAACCTCACCCCCCTAGGACTCCCCATCCTCATTCCCCCCCCAGGATTCCCCACCCATCCTCATCCTCCCCCAGACCTCCCCAGATGGGGTCAGTCCTGACTACTCTGGCTCTTGGTAAGGATGGATGGTGGAGTGAGGGACCAGAAGCTTCCAGCACTGCCTCTGACCCCTGAGCCTCTGTGGATCCCCATAATTATCCCCATTTTCTCCCTCCTTCCTCATGTTTTGAGGCAGGGTCTCACAGGCCTGGATTTGCTGATTGGCAAGACTGCTTCACCAGCAGGTGATCCCCATCTCAGCTTCTTTGGCGGGTGCTGGGGTGTGTTTCTTGAGTTTGCCTAGCAGACATTTCACTGTCTCCTGGCCCGGGTCCTCTGTCTTCCCTCAGTATGAATTTGGGGGTTCTGATGACATGACCTCAGGAGCACTATGGGACCCTGGCAGAGGGAGTGTTTGTTTGTCTGGGGATGGAGGTGTCTTTCAGTTTGAGTTTGTGTTTTGGCTTTCCTCCTCCTCCTCCTCCTCCTCCTCCTCCTCTTCCTCTTCCTCCTTCTTCTTCTTCTTCTTTTTTTGGCCTTGCACTGTAGCCCAGGCTGACCTCCAACTCCTGGCAATCCTCCTGCCTCAGTTCCCTGAATGCTGAGATAACTGGCATGCATCACCCAGTCTTGGGGGGAGTGGTCTCTTGCTTCCTTTCCTGGGAGCTGCCTTGAGGCTTGAAGTGTGGTTGCAACCAGAATGAACTTGTCCGGTCCTGCCTTCCATGCTCTGGCCAGCCGTGCTGATACCTGGACACGTGTTGCAGGCATCCTCCAACCCCAGGTGCCCCATGGCATCCCCCCATGCCTCCGACTGCATCTTGCACTTATTTCCCTCACTTCACCTGAAAATAGCCCCCCCTTTTTTTTTTTAACAATTTTTTAATATTTTTTTTCTTGGTTTTTTCGAGACAGGGTTTCTCTGTGTAGCCCTGGCTGTCCTGGAACTCACTCTGTAGACCAGGCTGGCCTCGAACTCAGAAATCCACCTGCCTCTGCCTCCTGAGTGCTGGGATTAAAGGCGTGCGCCACCACGCCCGGCTTTAATATTTTATTTATTTATTTATTTATTTTAAACTCCAGATTTTATTCCCCTCCTGGTCCACCCTCAGACTGTTCCACACCCCATACCTCCTCCCGCCCCCTGTCTCCATGAGGGTGTCCCCATCCCCCACCTCCCACCCCAACAGACCTCTAAACTCCCTGGGGCCTCCAGTCTCTTGAGGGTTTGATGCATCATCAGTGACTGAACCCAGACCTGGAAGTCCTTGGCTGTATGTGTGTTGGGAGCCTCATATCAGCTGGTGCATGAATCCTTGTTGGGGTCCCGTGTTTGACCTTCAGCAGAAAGTCGGGGCATCAAGTGAGGGATGGGGTTGCCATCTGCAGTCAAAACTCTGACCCATAATTGTTCCTGTCTGAAAGTACTGCAGGGATGGAAATGGAGAGAAGCCTGAGGAAAAGAAGGTCCAGCGACAGGCCCAAAGTGGGATCCAGCTTAAAGGGAGGCCCCAAGGCCTGACATTATTACTGAGTCTATGGAGCACTCACAAAAAGGGATCTATCATGACTGCCCTCGGAAAATAGCCTTTAATCCCCACTCTCAGGAGACAGGTAGGAGGATCTCTACATAGTGAGGTGGAGGCCAGCTTGGGGCTGTACCCCTCCGACCTCACCCTCTTGCCCAGGCTAGTTCCCCACTAACCCTGTCTCACCGGGATGTGGGGGCATTGCCCTCCTCTTCTTGGGGGCATGGGGGTGCATCATGGCTGCTCTGTGTCAAGAGACTGCTTTATGGTCTGTCATAGGCCTGAGGTAGCATTGCTCTGTGCTCTTAGCACTCAGAGCCTGCTATATATCAGGCCCTCTATAAATGATCATGATGGGGTGAAAGAGGACTATGATGGGGTGTGTTGTTGTTGGGGAGTTTTGTGATCACATGTGGGGAGAGTGAGGGTGGAGAGCTGCAGCCACCCAGGTGAATTCTAGTTGTTCCTGCCTCAGTTTACCCAGACTGCACAGCTAGGTTAGGAGGTTGAGAATCCTGGAAAGGCACAAATGAAATGAAATCCAGTGATGTGAGATGAAGGGTGAGGAGATGAGGATGCTCAGGCAGAGGACGCAACCTCGCCAAGGCCCTGTGGTAGGAAAGACCCCAGTATGGTGGAGAAGCAGGGAGGAAGGAGGGAGGCAGAGAAGAGGGGGGAAGGAGGCAGGGAGAAGCAGCAGCACTGGATATAACCTCGCCTCAAAGTCTTGGATTTGTCCCAAAGGAAAGCAAGATTGTGGTGCCCGCAGGTGGGGCAGACCTGGCTGGTAACAATTGTTGGCAAGCTTCAGGGTGTGCCCGCCGTGGGCCGAGTGGGTGGGGTCATGCTTCTGCCAGTCTGCACAAGCTGCTGCCCCCGGCCACACCTTCTGTGCTGGGCCTGGCAGTTGTGAGGATGCCACTCAACAGACCGGTTCCTGGGAAGGTGGAGGGGCAGGTGCCCCAGGTGTGGTGGTGTTGGGTACTGATGGGATCGGAGTCCTTCCCAGCCTCATGGTCTGCATGACCTGCAGACCCCACTCAAGCAGTTCCAGAAGTGGGAGAACCCTCTCATCCCCACACCATTGTGAGTGAGGTCACCCATCCTCAGAGGTCTCCAGCCCAAGCCATGGGGCATGGGAACTCTGTAGTGACCCTGGCCATGTTTATCATGAAGCATAAGTAGCAATGATTATTCTCAGGGACACACTGCGGCATGTGGTCTCGGAAGGGTAAACCCCAATGTCTAAAGTAAGGTGTTACTAGGTGTGGTGGTAACCTCCACCCTGTCTCTAACAGCTCTACACATAGTAGGTGCTTAGTACGTGTTCTGGGGAAAGATTTTATGATCATGGCCAGGCATGCTGTTTCTGCCCTGGCCTTGTGAATTCTGGGTAACTGTTATTTCCCCCTTTCTGCTGATGTTGGCAAGTTTTCTCCTGCATGGGACTGTTTCATAATTAGAAGAAAAGTTATTTTGAAAAAACAAAAATTATACCCCAACATCCCAGCTGCAGGAGCTGCTGATGTGATCTGTCCCCGTTCCCACCTCCAAGGGTGGTGGCATCCTGGTGGAGATGGAGGACATAGTGACAGCAGGTTCTTGAGCCCCTTGGGTCAGTGCTCATATCCCATAATAGCCAGTCCCTGGGAAGACTCACTGGGGCTTTAGAATTCTACCCAGAATCCACCTGCTCTGCCTCTGCCTGGACCAGCCTTGTGCCTTCATCCCAGGATGTAGTCTTATCCCTCCTGCCCACACCTCTGTGGCTCCTGCATCCCTTGGGGTTAAAGCTCACAGAGCTCTGCAGTACACTCTCCTACTTCAGCTCCTTGCTCCAGCCACACAGGCCTCCTGGTTGCTCTTTCAAAATGACAGGCTCTGCTACCCCAGGGTAGCTAGCTGTGCTTTTACTTGAAATGTAATTTTTCCAGCACACCTAGCCCTCCTTTCCACATGGATCTCGTTCCTACACAGCCTCTCATTTATCCACAATGCTCCCCTCCCCTCCTGCCCACCCCTTGATCTCTGGTACTCACAGAAGACTCTTGAAAACTTTGTTTTACAAATGTTGACATGCCACTGTTGTGACAAGGGCAGGAGTGGTGTGGCTCTCATCCTGACCCTGTGCTGATGTTAGAGGTGGGGCTGGAGGGGTGATAGTGACAGATCTCAGCTTCTCCATCAGAGGATGCCTGGTGTGGAGGCAGTGCTGTGATCAGCAGTTAACATGTAGGGTCACCAGTGCTGTGACAGGGTGGTTGGGTTTCCTTAGGTTAGGTTGACCTGTGGAGAAGGACACCTGGCCCAGATTTCCCTGACTTCTATGGTGTGGCTGTGTCCCTGCCCAGTGTGGTTACCATGGTGAAAAGGGGGCAGAATGTCAATTCCATATCCTTGATGGAAGAGAAGGCCTGGGCTTGCTAGCCCTTGGCTACTGCCTGCTGTGGGCTGGGCAGTCCAGAGTGTTCCGGAACTTGGGCAGGTAGATATCCTATCGAGTCCTGTGGGTTGCCTGAGCCTTTGCATTCCTGGGCCCACTCAGACAGCATTTTGTTGGGGATTGGCCAGCCTCTCACTTGCTACATGGCTGTCAGAGCAGGCACCCGCCCCAGGGTTGTCGTCTATAGGTCACTGTGTCTTGTGCCAACTGGATAGGAGGGAACTCCAGCCTAGAAAGGCTGGAGTCCCAGGTATGCCATAGGGTCTTTAAGTTTGTGATGAGCCGTCCTGCTTTTTGGAGCATAGGGGAGGGATTCCTCTATCATCCACCAGGTTTGAAGCGGGCTAGGCGGCGCGCAGAGGGAGTCGGAGGCAACATCTGTTTCCAATCTGACCCACGGCTGGGCGGGAGCATTTGGGCACCAGGTTCCCAGGATGCGGGAAATAGAGGTCTAGGCAGGCTTGGGGCTCCTGGACCATCCCGGCCCTGCCCGCATCTGTCGCTACGATGACAGCACCGCTGAGAACCCAGTCGGAGGTGCCATCCCCCCAACCCTGCTCTGGGGATTACTTCGTCTCACTTCCGGCCGGCGACCCTCCTCCCTCTAACCCCTTCCAGACCCTCAGAAGCCGGAGCCAGGCCTCTGGGAGCCACACCTCTTACGGGGCTTCGAGCCAGAAAGCCACGCCCAACCCACAAGCTCCGCCCCACAAAGCCCTACAATCCATTCGCCCAATCCTGGAGTCGCCCAGCCCCAAACATGCTCTCCGAAAGGCCACGCCCCCAGCCAGCCAATTCTCTCCCAACTCCATCGGAATCTCCGCCCCTCTCAGGTCTTGGAGCCTCAGCCCCGCCCCCCAGCTCCCTCCCTTTTGCATCTGCCCTCAGCCTGCCACCGCGAGGTTCCGCCCCCCGGCTGGTCTTCCATATAAGCACCGCCCTCAGCCCGCTTACCGTGGAGGCTCGGCCTACGGCTAAGAAGCCCTGTCCCTCAGCCAGTCTCCCTTAGAAGCCTCTCTCCCGCTCCCCATTCCTCCCGAATCTGCCTTTGCCGGCCTCTACGAGGCCCAACCCCCTAGGAGGTTTCCTTAGAAGCTATGCTTTTAGACAGGCGGACTGGGAAACCCCGCCTCTTGCCCCCTCCCTTCGGAATCTCTGGGCCCGCCCCCACAGGCCAGGCTCCGCCCCTGCCTCGACCGCCTCTCCATTGCCTGCGCCAAAGTCTACACTGTGCTGGGCGGGCATAGACGGACCCACGGACAAACGAACCGCGCAGCGAGCTGCGCAGCCTGGACCTCGCAGCCGTGGTGAGTCGATCGGGCTGGGTGCGTTCTCGCCTGGCCTTTGTCACCATACTGGTGTCCCCTGCAGAGCCTCGGAGATACTCGGGCGCGATCGGGGACGCTCGGGTGCAACCGGAGCCTCTCGGATCTACCTCGGCGTCGCGAGCACTCGGTCCCCCGGCGCTTGGCTGAGCTCGGGACCGTTATGCTCCTTGGTCCCCTCCCCCACCCGGGGGCGGAGTCCATGGACCACAGAGGAATCAGGCAGGGGAGAGTCGCCGGGAGCACAGAAACTTTCCCGCTCGCCGCGCCCGGGGGCCGCTTGCACACCCCGAGGGTCCTGGGACCCAAGGGGGTCCTGGCCCCGCCTTTGTGCACCCCACGGCTTCACGTGGTCCCCTGCCTGGGCTCCTCTTGCCCCAGGCCCCCTGCAAATGTGCAGTCCACGCTGGCTCCTCCCGTCTCCAGAGCTTGGCTCTGCAGACTCAGTTTTCTCTTCTAGAGTGTCTTGGATAAAGAATCCAGTGAGGTCCAGGTATGCAGTAAGCGTCTTCAGGCCCTGAGACTTGAGTTTCATTCTAGTTTTGCAGAGGGGAGTGAGGGGTAGGGCTGGAGATGTGTATTTGGGACAGTGTCCCGCCAGTGGCTTTGGGAATACACCCAGTATGTCCAGGTTGGGGATTTTGAAAACTGTGGGGCTGAGGTTTCATGGAGAACAGGGAAGGGCATGCAGCTTGCAAGGAACTGCATGCAGCAATGGGAGACTGGGTTATGGTGGATGTCGATGGGGGTCGCAGAGAACTCTAGAGAGGAGTTGAGATCTTGCGGGGATTGGGGGGCGGTTTAGGTCTTGAAGGATGTGTTGTTGGGGCCCAGAGCACTGAATCAGGGTGGTAGAGAGAGACTTCCAGGGAAGGTCTGCTATTTCAGCCCAGGCCTTGGGGACAACGACCCCATCTCAGTTTTCTTTCTTGACCAGTAGGTGTGATTGGCTTCTTTGTGTGGCCAGGCTTGACAGAACTTAGGCCACACCCACCCACTCCTGGCCCTCTTGTCAACTCCTCAAAAGAGCCATAATAATTAAAGCCAGTTCTGGGTGGTAAAGAGGTGTGCAGGCTTGAGAGCATTTTCTCACGGAGGGCACACAGGCCTGAGAACCTAGTTGGCTGTAGAAGTGTGCCCTGTGGGGGATTCCACTGTGTCCCTCCTGGCTAACATCCTGGGGACACTTACTTGCCCTTAGAGTCTCTGAGCCCCCTTCTAGCATCATCTATGGATCAGAGATGGGGCATGAGAGTCATGGGACTGTCTGGGAGTTTCAGCTTCCTGCATCTCCCAGGGCAGGGAGGCAATGCTTGGGCTTCAGGAGATGTCCCTTGTACTGGTGACCCAGAGCCTGTGCATCACCAGCCTGGTTATAATCACCCTTTTATGCTTCTGGGCCAAGGGGGCATCCAAAGCCTGTTCCAGGCCCCCGTGACCTGCCGTGTGGCAGCCACTTGACTGCTCCTCATGAGTGCAGTGTGGGAGCCCTCAGAGGCAGCTGGTCTGCAAAGCGCAGCCCAGCTTCCTCCCATGCTCATATCCCACCCGAGACGGTCTTAGAGAGCTCGGATAGCTCCTGAGCCTCAGTTTCCCATTCTGCAAAGCAGGTGGGACCTGCCTCTAGCCAGCTTTTAAGAACAATAGAGTTCTTGACTAATGGCTGGAAGAGTGGCCAGGCCATCAGTTTCCCCCAGCAGATAATGATAGATCACATTATATCCAGGCGTGTGTGCAAAGGGCCTAGGGCAGACAGACCAGCTTGGGCTGACACGTGGGCCCAGCCCCTCTCTTGGCAAAAGCCCTTCAAGGAGGATTGTGGTGTCACAGGCCCTGGGACTTCCTATCTGCGTGGACAGAGTGTACAGACATTTCCTTTGCTCTTTCTGCCTGTAATTCACACCCCAACACTCCTTGGGGTGGATGTGGAGACACCCTCCCATTCCCTCAGCCTGTGTCTGTTAGACCCCACCCTACCCCTACACAGTGCAAATCTGGGACCCTGAGAGGCCAAAGTGGTGAGCCACTTTGGGGACATCCCCTACACATGCCCACCTGACTGTTACCTTGGGATCCCCTCCCAAGCCTCGCAGGCTTGCGTGCTTCCTCAGTTTCAGCAGAGGCTCTCTCAAGGTTTGTCCCAGTCACCTGAGCCTGCCACTCCTGTCCTTGTTATATCTACCCATAGGCACCTCAGGTGTGGCTGGTGTGTGAGGTCAGCTGGTCCCTGGCTGTCATTGACTCTCCTTCTTCTGAGTCCCCTGGGGCTGTGGTGGGTCCCAGGCCAGAGGCTGACCCTGGGCTTTGTCTGTCTACCTGACTATTAGTAGACTGCATCTGTGGCAGTTATGTGCAATCTGACGTTGCAGGCCTGTGTTTGGTGTGAAGGGGCCTAGTGGAGGACGTGCAGTGTGCCACATCCTAACATCCTTGAAGGGTGTATGCATACTGCCTGTCACAGCCCCACTGTGTGCATCCCACTGTGGTCCTGGACATGAATCCTAGCCTCTATTTACCTCTGAGGTCTGGCTTTGTATATTGGACTTGTAGTCTGACTGTGTACAAAATTGGACTGGGTATAGAAGTGAGGGTGTCCCCACCTTGGCAGTCTGCCTGTGTGGATGTTAGGATTTGATGTTTCTCTGTGTCCACAGCCTGATTATCTCCAGATCCCCTTGTTTTATGATCAGTCCCCTGGGTCAGCTTGCAGCCTGACTGTGTGCCTGGGTCTGTCTACTGTTCGACTGGCTCTGTGTATGTCTGTGTGACTGTGGGCTGACTGTGTATACTGAGCCCCGTCTGGTTCTCCCCATCCGTGTCCTCCTGGCTCACACTGGGCCATGAGCTGGCCACTACCCTTCCTGCCCTTCCCTGGGGCTGGGTGAGGTGACCACAGCTGGGTATTTTGGGAGACACAATCATAGGATTGCCCCATCATTATGCGCCTCTCTCCTCCCCATGACCACAGCTCTCTGGCCTCTCCTTGGCCTCTCCACCCCAGTGCCCTGGCTTGAGGCAGTGTGACCTACAGGGAACTGCTGGTCCTGGATTCGAGGTGTGCCTGATGGATGCTTTGGCCTGGAACTTAGGTTCTTGTGAGTGGGGTGAGGACTGGTGCCTGTGTGGAAAACTGAGTAAATGTCTGTCTTTTCTGGGCTGGATGGTAGTGGGGGTGCAGCATTAGCTGTCCTGGGGGCCCAGGGAGCTATGGCCAGTATTAGGTCAGGATAAGGTGTTGAGGAAGGATAGGCCTGAAACAGGTATTGGGGTTTAGCTTGGGGTTTGGGGTATAGCCCACACATGCTTCTGGAGGTTAGAAGGTCAAGGTCCAGGCTTGGCAGATTCATAGTTGGGGTGGCACTTAGTATGTGGGCAGAGGCACCCATAGGGCTCTGGGTCCTGCCCCAGCACTGGGGAGCTGGAAGCCAGACTGTCCGGAGTTGAAGGTCATAGGCTGCATAGCAAATTGGTGGCCAGCCTCAGCTACAGGAGACACTAACTCAAGAAACTGCTGAATTCACTCAGGATGGGGCAGTGGACTCTGAGAGGTCCCTGTAACCTCCTGGTCCCATGTGGACCCCACCTGGGTCCCTGGGTGTGGTTTCCTCCTCCAGGGCCACCTGCAGAGAAGTCCCTGGATCCCCACTCCCCACTCACTGCTGCTCTGTTGTCTCTACAGACGCTGCCCCTCTGGACACCTCAGCCTGAGGCCTCTCCGTGAGTCACGGGGGCACCATCCCCCACCAGGGCAGAGGCTGGAGGCCGCTGCCAAGCATGGCGCCCACCTGGAGTCCCAGCGTGGTGTCTGTGGTGGGTCCTGTGGGGCTCTTCCTCGTACTGCTGGCCAGAGGATGCTTGGCTGAAGGTAAGAGGCTAGGCTGGAGTGGGTGGACCTGGCTATTCGTCTGTTCTGGGGGTTTTGTGTGCAGGTCCCTAGCCCATGGCTTCCAGGTGTGGTCTAGACAGAACTTCCATGCTCAAGGAAGTGGTTTGGTGCCTAGCTTTGGAAAAGGCTGTAGACCACAGAGGTGATGCTGGCTGGACAGTAGCTATGGTGCACTGGTATTAGGTCAGGTCCCACCAGGGAGAGAGAGGGCATGGGGACAGGGTTTTTGTAGCTGACATTCCGGGTTGGGTTGACTGAGCACAGTAAAGTCTGGAGATAAAAAAAATGTTGATGGGTCTGGATTGGCAGTACTTGGGAGAGAGGCAGAGGCAGGTATATATCGGTGAGTTTGAGACCAGCCTGGGATAATTGGTGAGACCCTGTCTTAAAAAAATTTTTTTTTTCAAAACAAACCCTGGAAGAGGTAGGTAGTACTGGAGAGATGTCTCAGCATTTCAATTTCCAGAGTACCCAGGTTCAATTCCAGCCCCCACCCACCAGGGGATTTAACAACCTCTTCTGGCCTCCAAGAGCACTGCATGCACACACAAAAATAAAGTAAATGAAAATTAAAATGAATCTATTAAAAGGTGATTGGTATAGTTTAGAACTAAGGATTGCATTTTGCTTACTGCTAAAGATGTATATGGGGCCTCAGTTTTGTCCTGACGCCAAGATCCATCATTGCATGGGAGACCCTCTTATAAGGGACCTTGGGGGGAGAGTTAAGGCAGGGCAAACCCCGCTCCTCATAGGAAGCAAGGAGCAGCAGAGCTGGCCCTGGTGGGCTGCAGAGAAGACCCCCTCTGCTGACTCCATGTGGCTGTGGGGGATGAATACTGGGACCTGGGCAGGCTGGTCAAGGCGGTGTCGAGGAAGGCTAGTCCAGAGAAGTCTTAGCCTGGGCTTGGGCATTTATTCATCAGCCGTGTGTTTGACAGATGCAGACTGAGTCTTGTCTCCATGTGGTGTCTGGAGTCCAGGATGTGCTCTATCTAACTGGAGTCCTCTCACCTGACGCCTAGCAGGGTCATAGGCACCGTATCCAGCACTAAAGTGTTCTGTCGGCCAGGATGATTGATTTCTGGTATAAAAATGGCTCTGGGTCCAGGGAGCCTTCCAGGCTGCCAAAGGGCTGTGGTGAGGTTCATGAGAGATCCAGGGAGGATCAGCCCTGATTCTCGCGTAGACAGAAATGGAAAACCCGAGCCAGATACAGAGCCAGAGCCTCTGTAGGATCCTGTCTCCACTCTGGACCTTAGTCTTTTCCAAGGGATGGGGCTCGGGGAGAATGGGGCCTCTTTATGTCGGAGTTGCTGTTTTCCCAGATCTTTTCAGCCAGGTTAGACCCTAACTGCCCAGCATGAGCTGGTGGAACAGGAAGGTGGCATATCCTTTCTAGGCCTCTGTACAAATGAGGGTGAAACTCATGGTGAGCCTGTTTAGGCCTGGGGCTCAGGGGACTTCACCCCTCAGAGCTGTGGGTCTGCCCTCGAAGGCCCACAGTGGGTTTCTTTTTCTTGGAAAATAGAGGAGTGTGTGTGTGCCAAACAGAGACGGCAGGAACCCTCAAGATCCTGTCTACCACAACAGAGCAAGCTCCGCGGGGTTGGCTTGGGGCCCAGAGTCCAATGGACTGACGGATGTCCACAGTACCAGGGACCAGCAGGCAAGGGGGTAGGGACCCATGTTCTTAAGGATCAACAGGCATAGAAGGGAAGAGAGGGAATGTGGAGACTTGGGCTCCCGGGAAGGGGGTGGTGGGAGGGGACACTCTGCAGGGTTGCCTGGATTGGACAGTGTGAGGGCTTTGTCTCACCTCTGAGGGGTCCGACCTGGCCAGTGCTACACTCCCTCCACATCCTTGGCTAAGAACATGTGACCCCAGATATCATTTCAGTGGGCAGTGGAGGAGGCCAGTTTCCCTCCATCAACTCATGGAGGGGAAGCAGAGATCTAGGTTTAAGTCTTGATTGTCATTTCTGAGTTCTCTGGGGAACCTCATGAAAACCCATTAATACGCTCAGATCTGTAGCAGGGGACACACAAGCATCTAATGAGGCTTCAAGGCTGCATGTACCTGGACACTAGAGGCTGCAAGCTCAGGAGCAGGCCTTGGGTAGGAGGAGGGGAGACTGGCCAGTCTCCCAAGCAGTGACCCCTGAAGATAACAGTGTGACCCATGAATGAAAGTAGCTGGGGTCTGTGAGGATCCAGACTTGTAAACAGAGGGTTCCAGAAGTCTCTACAGAATCCGCCAGGCCAGTGCGCCCCTCTCCCTCCTCCTGCTCACTTTGACGCTTGGACAGCCAGTGTTGGGAGGTTTGAGTGCTCATCCTGCCTCCCAATTCCCCTGTTGTTGGGTGCTTACATTATGTCCCCAGCTTTGAGGGACAGCTCTGGGTGCTGGCATCCAGGGAAGGCATTGCAGCATATCTCTGATTGATGTGTTCAGTCCTAGGGTGACTGGCTGCTACCGAACATCCAGCCAGTGGAAGGGAAGTGGCAGAGATACCCACCATAGAGCCCTAGGCAGGCATCAAAGCTGGGTGGACTCCTGAGCCTTCCTCTGAGGCAGAGCCATGGGGATTGTAGAGTGGGTCTGAACAAGGCCCAGTGGATCAAAGCCAAGCCCCTCCCCAGCATGCGCCCCTGGCTTATGGCACTCTTGGGCTCTGTACTCAAATACCAACTCTGCTCATCTTCTATGTTTTTATCTGGATAGTCACATAACATTAATTATTGTGTGTGCATGTGCTTGCCTGGGTGTATGTAGCAGTCAGAAGACAACACATGAGAGTCACATATTCCCTTCCTGTGGACCTGAGGGTTGAACTAGAGTTGGAGGGAGGCTTAGTGGCAAGCGCCTGTACCTGTAGGCCCTTCTTGCTAGCCCCTGACTCTCATCTGTGGTCACCTTTGGCCTCCCTGCTCAGCACCCTAGTTTCTCCATAAGTCCCATTAAAGATTAGAGCATGTTTTGTTTCTTTTGGGGGTGAGTCTGTGGTAGCAGGTTATCACTGAGGCATATCTAGGGGCTCAGTGTTGGGACTACAGAGTCTCCAATGGAGTGCTTGTGTGAGCCTGTGGGGAGGTCTGGACACCCTCAGACCTCCTCTCTCCTTGCTGAACCCCCAGAGCCACCCAGGTTTATCAGAGAGCCCAAGGATCAGATTGGAGTGTCGGGAGGCGTGGCCTCCTTCGTGTGCCAGGCCACGGGTGATCCTAAGCCACGGGTGACCTGGAACAAGAAGGGCAAGAAAGTGAACTCACAGCGCTTCGAGGTGAGCGGGGCAGCAGGGCGGGGCGGGGGTGCCCTCAGCCACATACTCCTTCCTCTCCAAACGGGCAGTGGCCAAGCCTCAGGATGCCACAAGGCAGCCACAGCCCTGTTTCTGGCACTGCAGGGTTTCCCAAGTCTACCACTCTGTCTTGTGAGTCCTCAAACCAGGCCCTGCCTTCTCTTGAGTCTTAACTCACAGTTCCAGCACACATGGGAGGAAATACCCATATCACGACACACGTGTTCATGTTCTGTGCTCAGTGCTGAGTCTGGGGGCTTAAGGGTGTGCTCCATTCAGAGGGCTCAGAGTGTGTCTCTTAGCTTCTCTTCTTTCACTGTGACTGATCCTTGGTGGTCTCCTGTGTGCACACGTGTGCCCCCAGCCACATACACTGGACACCCTTGGCTCAGGGACACCATGTGCCTGGGACAGCTACTGCCTGCATCCCAGCCCACAGGTCGGCTGGGTGGAACCCACCATGGTCTCACCTGCTTACCTGTTCCACCTCGTCTTCCTTTCCCCTTCCCAGACCATTGACTTTGACGAGAGCTCTGGGGCGGTCCTGAGGATCCAGCCACTTCGGACGCCTCGGGATGAGAACGTGTACGAGTGTGTGGCCCAGAACTCGGTGGGCGAAATCACAATTCACGCAAAGCTCACCGTCCTTCGAGGTACACACCGCAGGGTACAGAGGAAGTGCCAAACTGCAGATCTTGCCCCCAAGCTTAGAGCCCTCCTGTGCTGGCTCTTGCTTTTTCCTTTAGGAACTAGGATTTCTCTGCTCCCAGCCCAGGCCCCTTGGTTTGTGTGGTTTAAATGTCTGTGCAGTTGGTAGACTTCAAGCTCAGCTTGATCTAGGCGCTCAGTTAGTGCTTTCTGGACTCTGTCCCTGGGTCTTTTGTGACCATCTGTCCTCAGTCAGCTTGGGTCGCAAGTGCCCTCCCCAGCTAATCCCTAGCACTCCAGAGTAGGTAGCCATGGTGCCTGGAGCCACAGCTGGTTCGGCCCCACAATGGAACTTAATGGAGGGTGGGTGCCTAAAGGCAGAATGACGTAAGCCCCCGCTACCCCTGTGCCCTGGCTTTGTGTAAGGGCACTGAATACTGGGACCAGACAATTGAATTCAAATCCCAAGGCAGCAGCTTTAGCGCTGTGATCTGGGCAGGGTTAATCAACTTGTCAGAGCCGGGGTGTCCTGTCCCTTGGGGACATTTCATATATGGCTATGAGCCACTGCTCTGGGCATTACAGGTCCCTACAGACACCCTCATGAATCTGGGACACAGGGCCAGTGCCATTGGAGGGAGTTCTGAGCTGCCCCAGGGTCAGTAGTCCGGGAATTCTGTCATCTCTAACAAGGAGCCCCAACAGAGTGCTCTGTGATTGCCAGAGCAGGGATGGAGCTGCGGAGTCCACACACCCTAGGCTCCTCCTCTCTCCTCTCTCTGGGATATTTTTTGCCTTGACCTTTCCCAGCACAGCCTCAGCAGCCAGCCTCCCACTGCCCTGTGCCAGCCTTGTTGTCAACACTAGCAGAGTTGGGACTGCAACCATCACATGCTAATGAACTGAGCGCTGAGAGACTGGAAAGATTCTCCTGCCTCTTTGAGCTGCAGACGCCCCAGCCATGTCCTTTGTTCTTTGACCATTGTCTGTGCCACTGAGGTCCCCCAACTCTAGGCAAGCTTGAGCTATGCCTCCTGTCCCATGTGGGTTGCCAGAGCCATTGCCATTGCACTTGCCTCCCTTCTTCCTCTCCTCCATGTGATTGTGACCCAGGGTGTGTGAACCCCAAGCAGCCAGGCATAGTGCTGTGTGGGGATAGCAGGCAGTGGTGCCTGTCCCCAGCCCTGTACTCCGCTGCTACTGCACACATACATGCATAGGACCCTTCAAGGCTGCATGGACATGCGTAGGAGCCTGCTACATCTTGGGCTGCATTTCCTACCAGGTTAGGGGTTTTTGTCCACTTCTGTCCCCAGCCACCTTCACTGCCATCCCTTCTGGTATAGTATCCCATGCATGTGACTGTTACCTCCCCACCACCCCCAGCAGCCCTGTTGCTCCTGAAGTGACAGGCATTTCCCTCCAAACACTTTCAACCATGAGCCAAAATGTTCCAGTTAGAAACACAGGCAGGAGGACATGCCCCTGTGTGCAAGACTGGCCTGGCACACTGTTAATATGGCAAGCAGAGCCCGAGCCCCTGGGCCTGGGTTAGCCTATCCTTCTTTTTGAATACAGCCAGTTAAACACATGTTGGGCGACCTTCATTCTAGCTCCAGTGTCCTGCTCATCTGCATGCTGCATAGGCCCCTTGCAGAATCTCATTTCTACTCGGCTCTCCTGGGGAGCAGCAGATATTCCTGGGGCTCAGCTGGCTCTGTATTCCCTCCTTGCTGCTCTCCTGGTGGCCCAGGCTGGTCTCAGATTCATGCTGCTCCTGTGTCTTGGTCCTAGGCAACAGGTGTTGAGCTGGGATGTCCCAGTCGGGTTGATTTCTCTAAAAGACTTAGGTTTTGAGTTCTGGAAGGGTCTAGAATGAGTCCATTTGTTCCAAGGGATGTTTAATGGAGGCAGAGGCATGAGCATGGGGTTGAGTGTGGGAAGAGGGGACTGCAGTCACTGAGGGCATTTGCCACAATAACTGGACTCCTGTTCCATTTTTCCCCCGCTCCACATTCCCAGAGGACCAGCTGCCTCCTGGCTTCCCCAACATTGACATGGGCCCCCAGTTGAAGGTTGTAGAGCGCACGCGCACAGCCACCATGCTCTGTGCTGCCAGCGGGAACCCGGACCCTGAGATCACCTGGTTTAAGGACTTCCTGCCTGTGGACCCCAGTGCCAGCAACGGGCGGATCAAGCAGCTTCGATCAGGTGGGCACAGGTGGCCAACAGGATGAGAGTGCTATCGAGGGCAGCAGAGGGCCCATACTTTGGGCCTGATGAGGGGAATAGGCTGGTACATGGTACACTTGGAGCCACATAGGAGCAGAGCTCAGGCCCTGCACCCAAACCGTAGAGAGCTGCAGAGGTCCACAGTGGGAGAAGGGCTCTAGGACTTGATAGTGTGCTTTGTGGGTAAAGATGGCTGTAATCAGTGGATAACTGCTTAGCACCAGCCATGAGGACAAGTTGGAAGGGTCATGGGGACCCTAGTTCCAGAGGATGTTATAGGCTGTGGTTGGTCGAGGTAATGGGGAACCATAGAAGGTGGTAGAGAGAGAGACACACACACAGTGACAAAGCAATCAGTGGGGCTCGGGTGTGAGGAGCAGAGGGGAGCTGGATGTGGTGGTGACCAAAGGTTTGCAGCACCAGAGGAGATGAAGGGCCACAGAGGCCCTTGGGACAGTGTCCTTGGAAGGCATCAGAACTAAGCAGTGTAGATGGCCATCTGTGCTGGTTCCAGCTGGTCTGGGGAGGCCCAGGATGGAGGCTAGGCATTGGGACCAGTGAGGCTGGGTGGTTTGCAGTGGTGTCTTAGTGGAGACCCCATTCCGTCTAATTGATGTGTTTATGTGTCCTTTTGGGGTACCATGTGTTCCTTGTCACTTGTCTGTGTCCGTGTGCATGTGACTCCTTAAGTGGCTAGCCCTGTCTCTTGTTTGTGGGCAAAATGCTGGAACTGGGCTTTCTACCACATGTGTGCCTGCCACACGTCCCTCCCATGCCCCAAGTGCACATGGCTCTTCTTGTCCCTCCCTGGAGACATTCATGTGCCTGCTGGTCCTCAAGTGCTGGCTCTGTCCTGCCTATATTTCCTCATCTCCCCAGCACCCCCTACCAACCTCTTCACACTCTTGTCCTACTCTGCTGCCCTCCCTCAGCCTCCCTCTTACTGCCAAAGCCCTGCTCTGCCTATTGCTGTCTGTGGGGTGTCCATTTCACCCCCACAAGTCCACTGAGATGCAGCTCAGCTGCAGGAGTCTGCATAGGAGAGGCCCCAGCCCATGGTGGAGTCCTCAAACCCTGAGGTGCCTCCTGGCCATCACATGGCCAACATCCAGGGGTAATAGCTAGGCATTTTATAAACACGTGGTCCTGGGAGCTGCCTTGCACCCCATGGTCCTCCTCCTCCTCCTCCTCCTCCTCCCTCATGCCCATGAACAGCCAGGATGTCTAGTGGCCATCCTTTAACCTTCTTCTCTCTTCTCCTTCCTCTGTGTAACGCTCAGAAAGCTTTGGTAAGTTCTCACTTCTTTGCCACACCAACCACTAACAGTCCTGCCACCCTCTCTGCCCACACTAACAGCCACCGTGACAGTAACTGACCCACTGCGTGTGGCATGTGTACTAACGCCCTGTCACCTGCTCCCCATGGTGGGCTGCATAAGACCCCACCCACAAGGAAAAGAGGAAAAATGCCACCTGACCTCAGTTTGGGGGACGTCACATCTCACGAGCATCCCTTCCGCTCTGAGCTTCCCTTCCTCCTGGGCTTCTCCAGTGGAGACAGGATGGAACATTCGAGATGCTGTGTCTAACTAGAGCATTCTGCTACTTAATTCTTGCTAATGTGACACTGACTGATACAAGCACTCTTGAGGCTCTGGGTGTTGTCCCCAGCACCACCAAACTAAAGGTGGAAAAGCAACTGGGTTCTTTGTCCTTACGGCAATATGAGCAACCAACCCCCTTGGGCCCCCTGACACTATAATTCAGGCAGAGTTAGAGTTATATCATGCCATCCTGACTTCTGCCACACAGATGACATGTTCCCATTGGCTCCTTCTGACAGTGTGTGGGGAAGGCCTGTGATATCTCTGCTGGGCATGATTAATGGCTGTGCCTTAACCCTAGCACACAGGAGGCAGAGGCAGGAGGATTGCTATGCATTAGAGGCCAGTCTGGTCTACATAGTGAGTTCCAGGGCCACATAGATGCATATGGGGTGTGGAGGAAGGAGGTGCAGGTCCACAGAGCAGAAGTGACTGCCGGCTAGTATGGAAGCAGTCTGTTGAGACTCACCCTGCCTGCCTTTGGCCTCAGTTTACCCAACCATGCTGCGGACCTGGGCTATCTCTTACAGCTGTGGCTGAGAGAAACTGGCTTTGGTTCCAGCAAACAAGCAGCATCAGAGACCCCAGCCTGGAGCCTTCTCTTCCTTTGGTGTGACCGACCCACAGATGGCCTTTGTCCTCTTTTCCTTCACAGTTGAAGGAGGCCACGAGGTTCCCTCTGCCCTCAGCTCCTTTCCCAAGCCTCCCTCTCAACCTTGGTGACACCCAACCCTGTCGCACCAGTGCCCAGCCCTCTAGCGCTAACTCCTGTCCCTTCCTGGTCACTAACAAGACTCCTGGGACCCTGCCGCTACCTGCCCCTCCTGGTCTAGATGTCAAAGACCACCAAAATCACCAGAGGGAGGAGGCGTGGTCTCTCTGGGACCCATACCAGACCCAGGGAGGCTGTCTGCAGGAAACACCAACCCGAAGGCCCACAGTCCCAGCCCAGAGCCCTGATGAGGCTGGCTGTGGCTCCACTGCCCGGCACAGGGACAGGCGTGGCTCCTGGCCCTGAAGCCCCTGCCCTGTGACATTCACCTGTGTCTCTCTGTTTCCCTTACAGAAAGCACCCCCATCCGAGGTAAGAGGTCCACCTATCACCATCTGACCCTGAGCTTTCTCTAGCTCCCCACAGCCTGCCACAGTGCCCCACCCTGGTGTTTGTGTCTCTCTCTGTCTGTGGCTTAGGCCAAGTGTGGCTGCAAGAAATGGTGTGGGCATCAGTTGTGGGACAGGCACCACTTCTTGTGCCTACCTGAACTCCCCTCTTTCCTCCCCCTGTCCCCGCAATCACGACCATCTGCAGTGAGCTGCAAAAGGGCCTTTTGAGATTTGGGGACATTCAACCTGGAGGGATCAGAGAAAGGAATTCTCCAAAGCCAGGTGTGACATACCTATTTTCCCAGAGCCCATGAGAACAGACCAGTGCCTGACAGGCTGTGCATCCTCAAACAGGTCTCCCATCCTTTCTGGTCTCTGCAGTGGTCTTGAAGTCAGTAGAAGCATTCTATGGTGACCAACCTTTACCACTATTCAAGAGAGGGAGCACAGGGGCCCTGGGCCCTGTCATAACTGGGGCATAGCTGTCAACAAAACCAGAGAATGTGGACAGAAAGTCTGGAACAGTGGGATTTGGGAGTCCGGGGTTTCTGCACTCGGCTGTCACTGCTTTGTGCTTAGTTAATGCCGGGATGCAGGCCTGAGATGTGATATTCTGAGCCAGGTTCTCTTGCCCTTGCTCTACTCTATGTGAGGGTTGGGAGGCAGGCCTGTGTGGCAGGCCCACATGGCAAGCATGAGGGCCTACACCTCACTCTTTATTTTTAAGTTGTAAATACTAAGCTGTTTCAACAGGGCTGAGACGTGTCCCTGCCTTCACTGTGAAGTGGAGAATACCTAGCTTGTAGCTTGTTTGAAATGTTCTTGGGGGAAGTGTGGCCTCCTTCAGGGTCCATGAGTGCAGGTGCCTGCAGCTCTCTCATCGTATTCTCTGGGTTTGCTTTGGGTTTGTTTTTTGTTGGATTTGGGACAAGGCCTCCCATAGGCCAGGCTGCAACACCAGCATGACTCAGAGAGCCATGGCCTCAAATTCAGGTCACCCTGGGCTCCAGGACCTGGGATGAGGTGCCTGTGTCCTGCTGCTAATGTCCCCACACTGCACCCTGGGCGTCAGACATGGGGTCTGACTGTGTGTGTGGCCCCTATGTCCTTCACCCAGCAACTGTTAACCTCTGCCCCTGAGGAAAGGCTTCCCACTGACTGGCAGCTGCCTGCCCTGGGGGAAAAGCCTAGCTCACTGCCGCCACAGGCAAGTCTGGGCTGGTCTGTTAGTCCACAGCCTCCACCTTCCCCACCAACCTCCAGGAGTGGCAACGTCTTGGGTACCCTGCTATGCTGTGCTCATGGCTCTCCCTTTGTCAGTGAGCAGTACAGATGTGATGGTGGGAGTGTTTGTCAGGCCCAGCTCTGTGCTGGTGCTGGCCATCATGGCCAAGGTCCCATTCCTGTCCCCGCAGGTGCCCTGCAGATTGAGAGCAGCGAGGAGACAGACCAGGGCAAGTACGAGTGTGTGGCCACCAACAGCGCTGGAGTGCGCTACTCATCACCTGCCAACCTCTACGTGCGAGGTAGGGAACTCCGCCAGGCAGAGGCAGGGACCCACTGTCCCACCCTGTCCCACCTTATAACTGGGCTCATGGCCTCCTGGCTCCCCTGTCCTGTGCAGTCCCGAGCAGGAAGGCCCTGACCCCATCCAAGGGGTCATTGGAATGACAGTCACCACACCGTGGGCCATGGGACTCTGAGGGTTGCACTGATGGCAGCATGGGTGGAAACAGAGTGGGGTGGGAGGCCAGTCTCGGGCCTACAGGGCTGGGGGAGCCTGAGGGCCACCGCCCCCCCACCACATCCCCACCCCCAAGTTGGCTTGTGTGGTGTCTGTGTCTCCTGTGTCCTGCTGGCTTTGCTTTTCTGAACCCGTGGCCTCGTGGCTCCCTGCTTCCCTACCTGGTCCATTGTCTCTAGCGAAGACTGTGGGGAATGGGGTTTCCGAGCTATCCTCCCATCCAGCATCCCAAAACCCAGTGCTCAATCTAGAAGGAATATACCCAGGCTGTAAAAGGCCAGGGCCACAGCTCACTCGCCCGTGTGCCTGTGGCTCAATGGCAGGACATGCCTCCTAGTCCTGGGGACCCCAAGTAGGTCTCAGAATCCCAGACTTACTCAGCTGTGATTGGAAGCCTGGGGTTCTTGACAGCTGCCTCCCATGCCTCCAGCCCCAGGAGGGTTCCTGCAGGACCCTTGGTGTACCCTCCTCCTCCGTATCCCGTGGACATACTGGGAACCCCCGTCTGCTTATCTCAGTTGACCTGCTCACCTTCCTCCCCAGCCTCAGTTTTCCTGAAGCACCCCTGATCTTCATCCCTCTCTACCCAGGGAGGCCAGCAAGCTGCCCCTCTCTCTCCAGCCCTAACCTTCCCCAGCCCCTAGTTAACTCCTCTGGGTCCTGGCCTGTGGGTTTTACATCTTGGCTTCAAGCAGGAGGCCTCGTGGAGGGAGGGTATGAGAGGGTGGGAAGTGGGCCAGTGTGATCTTCTGCCACCATGGCGCCCTGGTGAGTTGCAGTCCCTGCAGGACTCCAGCGACCGACCGGCCTTCATCTAACTTGTGTGTTTCTTTGTGGACACCGGGGATTGGGGGGTTGTGAGTCTGACAGGGTTCAGGAGAGAGGGGACAGCAGGGATGGAGTAGGGGAGGGGGGATCACTTAGCAAGGGTGAGAGGAGGGTGGAAGGCCCTGTGTGTTCCGGCCCACCCCTGCCTGGGGGCCGCAGGTGAGGGTCGGGAGAGTGTTGGCTCTGCTGGCTGTGCCCAGCGCGCTGATGGAGGAAAGGGCAGGAGGTTTATGTTCTTTTTCTTTTTTGATTTTAATTTTTTTAATTTTTTTGGTTTAAAGAAAAAAAGCAAACGATTGCAGCTTTAGCCGTGGGAAGTCCTCTTTTTACTCTCTGTATCTCCCCTATTTTTTCTCTTCTCCCCATGTCATTGTGCGCATCAAACCCCCTTTACATCCCTCAGAGCTTCGAGAAGGTTGGTGTGGCTTTTTTCTTTTTTACTTTCTTTACCCACATTTTTACATTCTGAAAAAAAAAAAAAAAGAAAACAAAAAAACACTGATACGTGCTCACACACACAAGAAACAGGCAGACACCGCGCAGGACACACGCACACATGCACACAGAAAATGAATAGCAAAACAGATGTAAAGTGGAATCAGGTATCGAGCCTAAAGCAAGCAACCCAGAAAGACACACAGAACCTAATGTCAGCCACTGGCCAGCGCGGCCGGACGGCACACGCGATGCTTGCATTGTGGTCGCCTCTGCATCCCTTGGTAATGTTGTTGCTAAGTTTTTTGCACTCCTCGTCGTCATGGTAACTTGGGCCTGATGCATGCTGGGAGAATGTAAAAAAAAAATTCTCTGCATGCCACTCTTGTCATTGGTGGATCCCCAGCCTCTGTTGGAGTGTTTGTCTCCTGTTTCATTTTTTTGTTTCTTTTTTTCTTTTTCTTGTTTTCTTTCTTTTTCTTATTTGTTTCAAAACTTTTTTATAAGTTTTGTTTTGGGGGATCAATTGGTTCTTCAAACACATTTCTGCTCTGCCTCCCCCCACTGGACACCCTCCCCCACCCCCCAAAGCTATGTCTTTGGTTCTGTCTTGTTCTGTGCTGTTTGGGTTTTGGTTTTCTTGGGCTGAGCTGTTGTGGTTGTTATCAAATGCATTGTGAGTTTAAAGCCAGTGTTCCTGTCCCAGCTGTCACCAGAGGGTGGAAGGGGTCCCACAGCTGGGATGCTATGACAAAAAGTGACCACTTAGGCATCATATGACCAAGGGCACAAATGGTGGTGGGGCGCCCAGGTTAACCATGCTTCCTTCTCCACTGCCCTCTACGCACCTGGCAGGAAACAGTCCCCAAGCCCATTCTCCTGCCTCAGTATATTTAAAACCTTGTCCTCCCAAAGTACACAGCCAGGGTCTGCCAGTGCCCCCCCCACCAATTTTCTGCTCGGTATTGGCCAACCTAAAAAGGAGTGGGGTGCCACAGCTCAAGGGTCTCGAGAGCTTGGTAGAAAGGACACAGTGTGGCAGCTGGAAGTGGCTCATGCAGCTAGGCTTACCTAGCATTGCCCATGGGGTGGGTGAGTGATGTGACAGCCTCTGAGAGAATACCTGGCCAGCAGCAGTGCGCCTCCAGGTGCAAGCACAGATGTGCTGTCCCACAATGTGGTCACTTTCTGGGTCTCCTGAGCATCAGGGCTGTGGAACTCCGGAGAAAACCAGGGGCATTTGGGGCGTGGCCTCTCCCCGACTCTCTGCCCTTCCCTCTTTCTAAACGTTCTTTTTTCCTCTCTTAGTTCTTGTTCTTTCTGTGTGTTTCTCTCTCTCTCTCTCTCTCTCTCTCTCTCTCTCCTGAGATTCACACATCCACCATCTGCCCTATCCACCTTAAAGAATGAAAACCCCTTTAATTTCCAGTCTGCTCTGCACCTCACTGCTCCCAGGGATAACTGAGAGCCAAGCTCCCCTAGGCAGGTCGCCCACCCACAGCCTCTTCTGTACCTTCCCAGTTATTAAATCCAGAGCCTGATCAGGAAAGTTCTCTAGATGCACCAGGAAGGGATACTGTTGCCTCTGCTCTCAGTTGGTATAGAAGCTGCCAGCCTGAGCCACAGGCAGACTCCCAGGTCCCTCCGCAAAGCAGGTGCTGGGGTCAGGGAATCCCCACGGACCGCCTAACCTTGGAGATCACTCCTGTCCAGGCCTGGGGCACAGGCTCAACCTTGGCAGGTACTGATTTCCAGGTGTGTGAACTTGGGCTTCTCATTTGACCTCTTACGAGTTTTCAGTCCTCAAGTGAACAACTGTGAAGTTCTTAGTGCTTGCTGGCCCTAAAAGCTGACAGCATCACACACCCTGGACGAAGATGATCCTGGGCACCCACATGAATTGAAAAGGGAGGAAGGAAGGGGCCTCTAGCCTTAGGTGGCCAGGTGTCTCCAGTGTCCTCTGTTTAAATGTGGCAGTCTAAGGGACAGTGGTGAGACTTGCTAAGCATACTCATAGCCCTGAGTTCAGATCCAGAACCACATAAAAATAAGATGGCCTGTGGGGGCTGCGGCCGGTGGGAGCTGGCTCAGAGAGTACCACAGTGCAGAAGTGAATCTGCAAGCCCGCCTGGATCATTTGTTCTTTATTGGTGTTTTTCTGAGGCCTATCCTCTGGAGACAGGTGGCTCCTCTGGGGCCAGTGATGTCATTTTCCCCCTTGTGGTTTTCTCTGAGGAAGTCCTGGGGCCCAAGAGAGGCAGATGAGGGCACCCTGGAGCGCTAAGGCCCCCTTGGCACACAAGAACCCACCAGGTGAGCAGGGCAGGCCTGTGAGACCTACAGTGACATGGAAACTCCCTCACTGCAAAGTCAGCAGCCCTAGAGACAGGCAGACAGACAGCCCCGGCTGCCCCCCAACTAGCAGGCTCAGCTTTTGAGGAAGCCCCAAGAGCTGCCCTACCCTTGGCCTTTGGGGACTCAATGGCCAGAGCCCGATAGAAGGTTGTTTTTAAATGCATATTCTGCCCCTCTCTGGGATTTCCTGAGGGAAGCCGGTATCAGGAGACAGCCAGATGATGTCATTGAAGGCTCTTCACATTTTTCCTCGTCAGTAGTTTAAAGCTGTAAGCCTTTTAAGAGGTTTGCAGGTTAACCTTCACCAGAGTTGAGGTGTTGGAGATCTGAGCCTCTAATGCTGGCTTCCTATTACACTGTACAGCCAGCGAGGCCGAGGAGACCCCAGTCCCTACATGATTTCTGAGCTCAGCTTGCTCTCAGACCCTCAGAGGCTGACCTGCTCCTGTCGCCTGGAGAGATAGGTTGGCCTTCAGTGACATTTCTGTACCCAAATCCTGGAATTTGTCACCTGACTTATTAGGTCCCCCATTCTCATGTCCCCAGAATGGGGACTGTGAGAGATCTGGAGCCTGGAACTGCTCTCACTTCCCCAGATGCTCTGTGGGATCTGCTGGTCAGCTCCCCCTTCCCATTGGCTGTGCCCTTGACAGTACACGAACTCCCCATCACCCTGTCCTGTACTGAAGGAGAGGGGTCTCAGGGCGGGGAGACTCCAGTGGGGTCTGGTGGAAGTGGGGAGGGCGTCCCACAGGAACACTGAGCACTGACTGACATGTCGCCTGCTGCCTGCCTCACCCTCTGCATCTGTGTCCCTTGTGGGCCGGGTCGGTCAGGACATTAGATTACACCTGGTCCTTGGGAGAAGCCACAGTCTCCCATGGCCACAGTGTCGGATGGGGATGGGGAAAACAAATTGGCAAGAATGTAAGGGAAATCAAAGAGGGAGACAGGGCTCCCCCTCACAGACACATGGAATGCCTGGGAAATGACTGGTGGGCTATAGACCCAAACAGCCTGCCAAGACCACTTGCTTAGCTGCCCCGGCCAGGGCTTGGGGCCCTCTGGGCCTTCATATGGCAGCTTCCTGGCCAAGGGAGCCAGGGGTGGGACTGGAGGCAGGCGGGAGGGGAAGGGACGGGGAATAGGCTTTGAGCTTGGGCCTCTGCCTGCCCCCTGTGACAGGTGTAATCTAAAAACCTTACTCAACTCCCACCCCAGAGGCTGCACAAGTCCTTGGCACATCCCCACCCCAGCTCGCATCTACATATTCATTTTGGAGTTTAGAGAACCCGCCACATTTTTCTCTCACTCCAAAATGCCCAGCAGAGCCCCGCCCCCCCATCTGCGGCTTGCTTGATCCTTAGTTGTGCAACACTGTTGGGACCCTTTACCTAGCGCTTCAACCAGGCCACCTCACATTTTGAGTTTTTTCCCCACTCACCCCTCCTGCCCTCCCCACCTACCCCTCACCCTCAAACCCCCACATTGAAGTTTTGGTTTCTGCCTCTTCCTGCTTGGGGGAGGGGCTGTCTCCTAGTTCTGATGCTTTTTCAGTTGGTTTGATTTTTTTGTTTTTGTTTTTGGCCATGTGAATCGGGGTTTGAAGCGACCATCCCCTCCTAACCTGCCACCACCATCCCCCACCCCTGCCACCCAACCCTCCTGACCCCACTCACCCACTCGGGTTCCCCCTGCTGGGACCCTCCCCGGCTACTCGGTGACCAGAAGAGCTGGGGACCAGAGCCAGCTGGAGCGTGCCGAGGACCAAGGCTGGTGTTGCCCCTTATAACCCGCCTGGACCCTCCTTTCAGGTCGGTAATTTGGGGCGGGGGTCCCTCGGGGCCTGTCCATCCTGTGGGCTCTGCGCCCACCTTATTTCCTAATGTGCACCTCAAGCCTGCAGCCAAGGGGTGGAGGAACAAAGCGGGTGGGCGACTGCCCAGAAGTGGGCAGAACACAGCATCAGCCATCACGCCCACTGGCTGGGAGGAGATGAGAGCCACCTCCTGCCTGCAGCACCCTCCCCTGCATACTCTGGCAAACCAGCCCACTTCCCACAGGACACAGAAACCAACAAAGAGCCCTGAAGGCCAGTGGGCAACATTTCTTGGATGCCCTAGACACCTTTGCAGCTGATGGGAGCTGACATTGAACTGATCGGGGCTGGCCATTCAACATCAGAACCAATGACCATTGAGATGACATGTAGTCCCACCCAGCATTTCATGAACATAGCTCTGGATGGAAACTGCATATTCAGGTCACCTATAGCTTCTATGTTTTGAAAGCTGAGGTCATTTGCACACAGCAGCACCCTTGACGATAAATATAAACTAAAGTTGGGTCAGACATGAGCAAGGCCTGTAGAACCAGATACCTGGTCATCAGTGACCAAGTGAGCTCTGTAAGCTTTGGGCTTTGTCCCTTTAGTGTTCCACACATTGCACTAGTGGCCTCAGGATATAGCATGTGTGACAATTGCCAGTAAGGCTCAGCTAGGGCCCATGACTCACATGACTGGGGACGTTCATTCTCTGCATCCCCCAGGAAAGATGAACACACTTAAAAGAACTGAGATGGTGAAAAGGGGACACTCAGCTGTCATTGCTGCTCACCTGTGATTGGGAGAGTGGCAGGCGTGGCTTTGAGGTTGGCAACTCTTCATTCTCCTTAGCTTCGTCACCTCTCTGGCTGGCTGTGTCCTCTGCTGCAGACTGGGCTTATTAGAGCAGTCAAATGAGGCAGCTCTCTAGCTCAGACCTCCAGGTCACAGAGAGTGACAATGAGTTGGAGGCCAGCCTGGGCAACAGAGCAAGACCCTGTCTCCACAGATAGCTGTTGATTGATTGATAGAAATAGAAGATAGGCAGTGGCTACTGTGGATGAGATGGCAGAGATGAGTGGCTGAGAGGTAACCAGTTGAGTCTTTTGTCACAGAGGGTGTTGGGGGAAGGGGCTGATAACAGTGTTGGCAACACCCTGACTGGGCTGGATATGGACCTAGGCTCTGTCCACTCAGAGCCTGTTCCCTGCAGGTCACTGGATAGCCTGGACTTACATATAAGGAGCCTTGGATCCCAGGCTGAGGGTCTTAGCCTCTAGGTTGTAGTATACAGTACCCAAGTGAGGTTCAGGGGTATCTAGGGAGACCGTGTTCTGGGTCTGGGTTGTCTGTCCTGAGGATGCCTTCTCTGGGGGCTTTTATCCCTTGGGTGCCTCACTGTCTAGCCAAGACCCTTGGTTACTGGGTGGCGAGGCCAGATGCTGTGTTCTGCTGGCGGGGAGGGGTCCGGGCGTATCCCTGGAACAGCCACAGCCCTCCTCTGTTCAGACCCCGATTTTCAACCCCACGCCCATTCCATGTTTCTCTTCTTGCTTTTGAGTGTTGGTTCCTTTCAGGGTGCTTTTGTTTGGCCTTTAAATTTCTGTTTTTGCTTTTTTATTTTTTTTTTTAATTTGTTGCCTCCCCCAACCCCTCCTGGTTTTGGTTTGGACGTCAAATGCCGTTTTCTGTCCTTGATTAATTAGCCTCCACACTCATTCCCACTCATTCTGTTTCCATGACAATGCAGCCTCAGCATCTCCCCCCCCCCCAGCCTCGCTGTGGATGCTGGCAGCAGGTGACTGGCTGGACCCTGGTACCGCCTCCCCTGCTCCTCACCCTCCACCCAGCCCTGTCGGAACTGTGCTCCCATCTCTGCCCCATGTCCCCTCCAGCCTGCAAGGGCTCACGTTTTCCCTAGCCCTCCCCTCCATCCTGTGCCCTCCATGACTCTGGACGTTTTGTGGGGCTGCGTTTTCCGAAGGACTCCAGCCTGCAGACTTTCACTCCCAGTGGCTCCTCTGTCCCTGTCTTCTATGACTTTCCCCTGGATTCGGGAAACAGCTTGGGGTGTCCACCTAGAAAACTAGACTAGAAGGAATGGGCAAGGGCTGGCTTCTCTGTATCTGAGGCCCCTTCAGTAAAGCAGATGAGCCTTTAACAAGCAGTTAATGCCTGTGCACCTAGAACTGTGTGACAGGGGTGGCTATGGAGCCATAATGTGGCCTCTCATGCTGATTCAACCTGTCAGACAGTCTTCACCTACCCAAGGCCATGCTCTTGCCCCTTAGCTTCTTAGGTCCCTGGTTAGGTGTCACTTTGAGCCTCGCCCCTGGGAAGGCTACTCTTTGAGGCTCGGGTTTCCATGAGTGTCCCATACCCACCCCAGAACCCACTCAGCTTCTGAAAACGGAGCCCTGGAAATGTCCTGCTGCCTTCCTAGCCCACAAGACCCCTGCAGAAGGTGGCATCCATCCCTACCCACTAAGGAGCACAGCAAACATGCCCCTGCCCCTAATGCTCCAGCTCGTCGGCTCCTTACTGTTAATAATCCTCAATTATGAATTGTTATTGAATATCCTGTTTATGGTTCTGCCAGGGCTGATGTGACAATGTGTCTGGTCGCATTGCATCACATCTGCTAGAGTACCATGCAGCACTGAAGCGGGCCCTTCCCTTCTGCTGTCTCTCTCTGTCCCCGTCCCATCTCTCTTCTTCTCTCTCTATCCTTTCTTCTCTCTCTCCCTCATCTCTCCATCTCGGCTCTCTCACCCATGCTGAGACCAATACTCTCCTTTCATAAGCACCTCTCTCTCCCTCTTCCCTTCTTCCCTCCCTCTCCCCTTCTCTCTCTCTCTCTCTCTCTCTCTCTCTCTCTCTCTCTTTTCTTCTGCATGATGTTTGTGATTTTTAAGAGCTGCATCTATTGATGGAAACTTGTCCAATCCGACAGAAGCTTTTAGAAGGGTTTCTAACACCCTAAAACCACAAAAATTTCATTAGCATTTCTCATCTTTCCCTTGGGGGTTTGGATCCGGAGGCCATAGAGTTCCTTGGTCCTTCTACCTCGCGGGCTCCTATCTTTTATGAATGGTTCTGTCCTCATTTCCCAGGAAGGTGGCAAGTTGCATCCCCACAACACAACCTCTTTGTGTATCCCCAGCCTCAGCCCTTGGCACCAGAGCCTTTAGAACTTTTCATGGTAGGTGCCCTTCTCAGGAGCCCCCAGAGGGGCTGCCCACTGGAGCCATGTCTGTCCACAAAGATGAGAAACTGCTGATAAATTTTTGTGTGTACTTCCATGCTGCGACCAGCAACCGCTGGCCGGGGAACCCTTTGCTATGAGAGCGCTTCGTGTCTCACTCTTGGTAGATCTATACTGTTTGTGAAGTTCCTGCCTTTGAAGTTTCCTTTGTGTTTTTATGATTTGTTTGGTTTGATTTTTTTTTTTTTGGTTGTTCTGTTTTCATTTGGGGGAATGAATGATCTGGGGGCTGTAATGGCCCTGTTTATATTTAAATGGCTTTCTGCCCTTTTCCCTCTTTTTTTCTCTTTCCTCCTCATCCTGTCCATTCCCCACTCCTGCCAAAACCGCCGCCTGCCCCCCCCAGTCCGCCGTGTGGCCCCACGCTTCTCCATCCTGCCCATGAGCCACGAGATCATGCCCGGTGGGAATGTGAATATCACTTGTGTGGCCGTGGGCTCACCCATGCCCTACGTGAAATGGATGCAGGGGGCCGAGGACCTGACGCCTGAGGATGACATGCCCGTGGGTCGGAATGTTCTAGAACTCACGGATGTCAAGGATTCAGCTAACTACACTTGTGTGGCCATGTCCAGCCTGGGTGTGATCGAGGCCGTGGCTCAGATCACTGTAAAATGTAAGTCAGGTTCACAAGGGGGATGGGGAGGGGATGGACGGGATACATCCCTGACCCTGGTGCAGGTATAGGCAGAGCTAGGAAGTGGGTGTAGCCAACTAGAACAGTGGTTATCAACCTGTTGGTCGAGACCCCACTTGGAGTTGAATGACCCTTTTACAGGCATAGCCTAAAACTATCAGGAAACACAGATGTCTACATTACCATTTTCAACAGTAGCAAAAGTTACAGTTATGAAGTAGCACTGACAGTCACTTTGGCTGGGTGTTCACTACAACATGAGGAACTGAATTAAAGGGTTGCGGCATTAGGAAGGCTGAGAATTGCTGAGCTAGAGAGTCTGGGTCAGATTCTGGGGATGGTAGGTCAGGCCTATGATCCCCGTACTTTGGAAACTGAGGCAGGAGGATCAGGGATTTGGAGTCAGCTTGGGCTACACAGCAAGCTTTGAGACCCCAGGGTGAAGCTCTCAGTTTCCCAGCAGGGTCATGTCCAGGGAGGGAGTGGGTTTGGTGGGAAGTCTAAAATTTAAACAGGTAATTCAGACAGTAGGATGAGGGTAGCCTGTGTCAAGGCCCTAGGGCTCCGGGGGAGGGTATTAAAGACTGCTGCTGGCTTGAGTTCCAAGTGAGAATCCAAGACCAGGCTTTAGGAGGAGGACCCATGAACTCTGGCCCTCCTCTTCCTCAGATGAAATGAAGTATTTGGAAGTAGCCTCACATTTATCTTTGACAACTTGGCAATAAGGTAGCATTGAACTCAAACACTGGGGAAGTGCACAGTGAGCCTCAGCTGCAGCTGACCCATTGGTTGTGCTGAATATTAAATATATCAGTGCCAAGCCTTGCCCTATGTGGGTATAA
This sequence comes from Mus caroli, assembly GCF_978045245.1. NCBI lineage: Eukaryota > Metazoa > Chordata > Mammalia > Rodentia > Muridae > Mus > Mus caroli. Next base: position 38,454,906 of record NW_028227273.1, read on the forward strand.
CAGCTGGGTATAAAACCCAGGCTAGTCTGATGGGGAAAACAGAGGGAATGAGAGGGATACAGGTGATACTGCCTATCTAGGAGAGGTTTGGAGGTGTGGAGAAAGCTAGTGTAGAGTGACAGATGAAAGATAGAAGCCCTGTGTGGCTGAAAGAATGAACCACAGACACAGGCCAGGGTCTGTGTAACTGTAACTGCATAGACAATTCCTAACAGCAGACACTTCTCCTTTGTAAATGTCTTCTGTTTCACAGAGTAGGGGCAGGAAAGAGCCTTACTGTTTAGCCCATGATAGCCTGGAGTTTGCCATCCTCCTAAGTCAGCCTCTGAAGTTCTGAGGTCACAGATGAGCTCCACTGCACCTGCCTGAAAATACTGTTCTGATGGCACATGCAGTACAATACAAGGCCAGCCTCAGCTACATAGTGAGTTCACCACTAGCCTAGGCTACGTGAGGCCTTGTGTTTTTTTAAGTAAATATTTTCAGCCCTAAGTTACTTCTGGTTTGCCCTGTGTTCACTCCTCTCTGCCATGGTAGTGTGACAGTCAGCTGTTGACAGTGTGGTAGTTGTGTTCTAATCAAGTTTTGTTTTTTTAACAACTTTGACACTGAGTGATGGAGCAGGATGAGTGGGGTCACTGGGCTGTGTGTTTGCTGAGGGAACTGAGGCTGAAGTGAACCAACATGTGGTCTTGAGTCACCCCACCTCCCTCCTGCAGCTCTCCCCAAAGCCCCTGGGACTCCTGTGGTGACGGAGAACACTGCCACCAGTATCACTGTCACATGGGACTCGGGCAACCCTGACCCTGTGTCCTACTACGTAATTGAGTATAAGTCCAAAAGCCAGGATGGGCCGTATCAGATCAAAGAAGACATCACCACCACGCGCTACAGCATCGGAGGTCTGAGCCCCAATTCTGAGTATGAGATCTGGGTGTCAGCTGTCAACTCCATCGGCCAGGGCCCTCCCAGTGAGTCAGTGGTGACCCGCACAGGTGAGCAGGCACCAGCCAGCGCTCCCAGGAATGTTCAGGCCCGCATGCTCAGCGCCACCACCATGATCGTGCAGTGGGAGGAGCCTGTGGAGCCCAATGGCCTGATCCGTGGCTACCGTGTCTACTATACCATGGAGCCGGAACACCCAGTGGGCAACTGGCAGAAACACAATGTGGACGACAGTCTCCTGACCACTGTGGGCAGCCTGCTGGAAGACGAGACCTACACCGTGCGCGTGCTCGCCTTCACGTCGGTGGGCGATGGGCCACTGTCAGACCCCATCCAGGTCAAGACCCAGCAGGGAGGTGAGGTCTGGGGAGCAGGTGCTCACACGTCTGCCAGGGGCATTGTTCTAGAGTCAAGAAGGACAGAGTTATCCCAGCCAATCAGAGCACCCGGCTTCCCATAGGCCAGCTCAGACGCTCAGCCATTGACTGCCAGCTAACCCCTTCCCCTGTAGTCACTGGGAGACACACATGTGCGAGCACGCGCCCTGCCATTGTCGTGTCACTTCCTAGACGATAAGTGTGTACACCACAGACCCCGTCACTGGGGGAAGGGGCAGCAGTTCGGAGTGAGTTTGAGGCCAGCCTGGGATACACAGTGAAACCCCATCAAAAGTAAAGAATGGGTGAGAATAATTGCCCAGCCCTGGCTATTCCATTGACCCTTTCCCTGCAGTGATTAGAGAGGGACAGGTGACACCAGGGGATGGCCACCCATGAGCAGACAAGGTGGCTGACTGGCTGGAAGACTTCTGAAGTGTCTGAGAGCTATGCAGGCTGCAGTGTCAGGAGCCTTGCTTGCAGCTGGAGCTCCCTTGAGGGGTCAGGTAGCTGTGAGGACACTGACCTTGCTCCATCTTGTCCATCCCTCATGTGTGCTTCTCCCCTAGTGCCTGGCCAGCCCATGAACTTGCGGGCTGAGGCCAAGTCAGAGACCAGCATTGGGCTCTCATGGAGTGCACCACGGCAGGAGAGTGTCATTAAGTATGAACTGCTCTTCCGGGAGGGCGACCGAGGCCGAGAGGTACCTGGGCTGGATGGGTGGCTGGGGATGAGCTGGGTGGGGCCTGCCAGGCAGGCCCCCATGGCCTCTCGTCAGTGCTGGCTTGTTACTCACCCCTGCCTCCTCATCCTTCCCATCCATCCTCTCTGCCCACCTTGCCTCATTCTGCTCCTATGCCCTGTCTCTGTCTCTCATGGAACTCTCTATCTACTCCTCTGTCTTGGCTCCTCTGTCTTCATCCATCACTGTCTCTATGCCTCCCTCTTTGTCTCTTTGTCCCTGTGTCTGTCCACCTGCTCCTGGCCCATCCGTTCTCAGGTGGGGCGAACCTTCGACCCAACCACAGCCTTTGTGGTGGAGGACCTCAAGCCCAATACGGAGTATGCGTTCCGGCTGGCGGCGCGCTCGCCGCAGGGCCTGGGCGCCTTCACCGCGGTCGTGCGCCAGCGCACGCTGCAGGCCAGTACGTGTCTCTCAGCGCCTTGTCCTTGGGGGAGGGGGGCTGCAGTGGCCACTAACCCAGCCTGAGCCCCTGGGTGGGGGCGTGGGGAGGGGGTGCTTCCCGCCTGGCCTGCCTCAGCCTTGGCCATGTCTGCCTGCCGTGCCTCAGTTTCCCCAGAGCAGGGTGGGTCTTCCCGCGGGGATGAGACTGGCACAGAATGGCCACTTGGCCACTGGTTCCTTCCTTCTCCTCCTGGGCCTGGGACTAGTCCTGTCCCCAGGATGTCCCTGAGGGCCTGGGATGACCCCTGGGTAACCCTGGAGTTTCCACACTTACCAGGTCCCCTTCAGCTCTTCTCACCTCACAAGGGACATGGCTCTGGAACCCTAAGGACAGAGTTCCCAGTGGCCCAGTTATTAACTAAGCGGCATCAGTTTTGGGGGCATGTGTGGCCCTTGATACAGGGTCCTGGTCCCTAAAGCAGCTTGCTGTGCCTGCCCAGCTCCTGTCTCAGGTTTCTGTTTCTGGGGCACACGGTGGCCCCAATGTCCTCACCACCATTCCCACACCTCAGCTCAGCTTTCATGACCCCTTTGGGGCCGCCTCACACCCTGCCTGCTCTGCTCAGCTTGGTCAGCGCAGCCTTTGCCACTGTGGTTCCTTGCACCTCCCCTACTCCCTCAGCCAGTCACCAAGTGGTTCCAAAAGCAACTGTAGTCGGTGACTTCACTCCCCATGTGTGAGAACACAGTGGGTCTCAGGTCCCTCAAGGGTGATGTAGACTTGCTTGGGCCAGGGTTTCTCTGAGGGCAAGGGCCACAGAGATCTGGTTCCCTGCCCAGCCCTCCCACCCCACCCCCTGCTGCTTCCTGCCCTATCCCCCTCCCCAGCACTGAGCCCCAGGTGGCTCCAAGGTGGCAATTGTCAGGTGGAGGTCAGTGAGGGTGGCCTGTGGCCTGGGGCCACCGAGCGGCCGGTAAAGGTGGCCCACAGGTGAGTATCAGCCAGTCTCAAGCGACTCACAAACACGGCCCACCCTGCGTGTCCCTTGCCTGCCCTGGGCATCACATGGCCCAGAGGAATCTCCAAACGACCCCAACTAGACATAAGACATGTTTGTCAGGCTTCAGCGCGGTCCCATCCGAGACACCACGCAGGTTGGGCTGGATTGTGATGGTCGTGACCTCTGAGGTCACCCAGCCATGTGCGCTCCAGGGCGGCCCAAGACAGGGAGTTGGGGGGAGAGGGCTCCCCTTCTCATCCGAGACCCAGGGCCAGGCGTGTTCCCAGGTCTGTGGGCTCATTAGGCCCTGTCAAGGGTAGGTGCAGGTCTACCCGCTGGCCACTGCGGGTGTCCTCAGACCCCACCACCCCCCACTGCCCAGGGAGCTGCAGAATGGCTCTCCCGGCGTGGGTCACCAAGAGCTCATAGCCTTGTAGCCGGCGCCGTTCCCTCTCGTTAAGAAAGTCTGTTAAGTTAGCGCTTGAAGGAGTGGAAGGTAGGTAAAGACTGGGCGTCTCTGTGAGGCGTCTGTCTGTCTGTCTTTCTTTTATGATTTTTTTTTCCATCATCGCCACTGTCACTTCGCTTCTTGTTTTATTATTGTTTGGTTTAGTTTTATCACTCTACCTTCCTCCTGTTTCACAGCGGAAGCCCCCTTCCAGCACATTCCCCAGTGGCTTATTTTGTTTCCATCACTCCTGCCTGACCCCCCCAACCCCACCCCCGGGCACTTTGGATCGGGGTGACTGGTCAAGAAATGGGCCCCAATCCATCCTGTGGCTACTGTCCAGTTTCCAGGAAGGAGAGCTGGGAGAGCAACCATTCCCCAGGGCCCACAGCAGCCACTGTCTTTGAATACGAAGCCATTGTCAATTTTAGGTCCTTGCATGGAAAGTCAGGGACTGCACACAGTCAACATTGACTAGATGCCAGACCCACAAGGGCATGGCAGGTTAGAGGACCAGGGTTGTAGTCCTGCCTAACGAGCCCAGGTCTGTGGTCCCCCAGCTGAAGGCCAGATGCCCATAACTGATGGCTGAGCCTGAGGCCTGCTGCGTGCTCGGAGTGGGCACCTGCTATTGCTGAGACTCCGTTTTACTGCCTGCAGAATGAGGTCTGCCCCTGGGCTTCGGGAGTGCTTGAGAGCACACAGAGTGGGGTCTGGCACTGCTTAGCACGTGCACAACTAATCCCCACAGCCAGACCAATGAGCTTTGGAGCTGAGTTTCCCCTCCGGCTTGAGGCAGGGCTCAGGATCAATGACTGAGTGGCTATGCGTCACATGTGGAAGCCCCCCCCCCATGCCCAGCAGGCAGGGCTACAGAGAGCCAGTGTCATGACCGAAAAGGGAAGTGGGTGCTGGGCCACATCCACATATTATCAGTAATTTCCATAGGCTAGCCTCTGGTCCATAGTAGGGCTATAAATGTTTCATAGTAGGCATGCCATTGTGAGCAGGGTCCTGCTGTTTGGCCCAGCACACAGTTGGTGCCCCTTAAATGTTGTTTGAAGTTTAACTACAGATCAGGACATACATCATAAATGGAAGCCATTGGCCATTGGTGACAAGCTAAATGATGTCAGTGCACAGAGGTCCCGAGATCACACAGGGCTCTGACAGTTCTGCAAGCCTCTTCAGATACAGTAAACATTTAGTGCTACTTGCTATAAGGAAGTTGGCTTGGTGTTTGATGCCCAGCAGGTGCTCAGGTCTGTACCGTAAGCTTCCTGCAGCTCAGGGTTTGTTCAGTACACAGTCAGTTCCTGCCAAGTCCCCAGCACCGTGTACAGACAGTATGGGCTCAGTTATAAGCACTACAACCACTCTAGTGTCAGGTCATGACACCTGACACATAGTAGGTGCTTCATATATGAAAACTAGAACTCAGTTTAATAAAGGTCCTACAGCCTGGGCTGGCATACCATAAGTGCTTGATCTAAAACTACTAACAGCACCTGGCACGCAGTGCTTTTCTAAGAGATGAGAACTCTTGTTTCCCAGGGTATAGTTGCCCAGTACCTGACAGAAGTAGGTATTTAATATAGGAAGACAATTACTCTCCAGTGTCTGGTATACTGTGGGCATTTACTATATGGAGGCTATCAGTCCAATGCCTACCTAACACCAGTAGATATTTAATGTGTGGAGAGTATTTTTAGTCAGTAAATCTCCTGATGTAATACCTGACACACAATAGGCACTTAATCTGTGATCACTATTAGCCCAGTCACTGCCTGGCATGCGTGCAGTATGTGTTTAACATTCAAGGACTGTTGGTCCAGTACCTGGTATGCAGTGTTTGATATATGGGTGCTTCTAGCCCAGTACCGATACACAGTAGGTATTTAATATATGTAGCCTATCAGCTTAATACCCTGCACACAGTAGGGCTTAATATTGCAGGAACTGTTAGCCTAGTGTCTGGAGCACAGAATGTGCTTAATATGTGAGCACTGTTAGCTCAATACCTAGCTCACAGTAGGTACTTAATATGTGTGTTCTTGATGCTCTGTGGAGTTCATAGTCCATTGCCTAACACATAATAGGTGTTTAGAATATGGAGCCTTGTTCTTCAGTAGAACCCCTAATCTAACTTTCTTATATAGCCAATAGCATAATACCTAGCACATAGTAAGTGCTTACTCTGTAAGAGCTTCTAGCTTGTTGCCCTTGCACACAGTAGGTGCTCAGTATGCAGGGACTTTGCCCAGCACACAGCAGGTGTCTCATAGGATGTGTCCAGCACTAGTCTGGTTTCGCTACAGTAGATGTCTGATGAATTAGCACCTCAATTTTTACTTTTAAAAACACCTGGCATGCGGGTTTGGCTCGGTGGTAGAGTGCTTGCTTAGCAAGCACAAAGCCCTGGGTTTGGTCCTCAGCTCTGGGGAAAAAAAAAAGACAAAATAACAAAACATCTGGCATGCTCACACACACACAGTAAGGCCAAGAGCACAGTGGTGTCTGGAGTTGGTTGTTGGGGTCCCTGTGGCTCAACTATTCAGTAAACAGATGAACCCTAAGCATATTTAATCACTATATTTTTTTTACCCCAAATTACCGGGAAATCTTCATGCCAGGTCTCATATTAGTTAGATGTTTAATACTGTTGGCTGAGATACCTTGTACATAGTAAGACTTGTTTCCTGACTGCTAATCCTCTTTGCAAATATCCATCACATGGTAGGCCTTCAACAGCACATGGCTCTAGCTTTATTCTATGAAGCCTTTGTCAAGTAGCTTGCACATAGTATGTACCTGTATGTATGGCTTCTCTCGTTCTCCCCGCTTGGCATGGTAACCAGAACATAGTAGGCACAGAGGTGGTACGTGATTTTGCTCCCATTCTTTGGAGCCCTTGGGGGTGTTTGGCACATAGTAGCTACTCAGTTTCTGGAGCTTCATTTTCAGTCCTTATCATGGTGCCTGGCACATAGCACATGCACAGTTAAGTGCATCTCTTTGTATATTAACGTATGTAGTTCCTGGCATGTGCCTGGCCCATAGTAGGTATGCAAGACACAGGCTTCTCTCCTGCCATTTTCTGAAGGTCATGACAAGTGTTCTAGCAATGAGCAGGTGCTTAAGCATGGTTGCCTTGTGGTGCTGGGCACATAGATGCAGTGTGGGTCCTGCCAGACACAAAGGAGATACTCAGTAGTTGCTTTCTGTATTCCATGAAGCCTTTATCACATTCTTAACACACAGTAGGTATCTCATGACATACTCAGGCACATAGTGGAGCCCAGTGGCAAGAGTGTTTACCACCACCACCACTTGTTCCAGTGCCTGAGTCACAGCAACTGCCCCATGCACATGGCAGTCACTATCCCACAGCAAGCTCAGCAGTTCTTGGCCAGCCCTCCCGGACCCGCCCACCCGCCCATCTCACCTTTGATTGACACCCACTTCTTTTGGGTTCGACTTCTCTTTGGTTCGTTCTGTTTTGTTATCATCTTTTTATTTTCTCTTTCCCATCTTCTGTCCCTGCCTTCCCCGCCCATCCCACCTCCCCGCCCCCACGCTCTCCCCAATAGAACCGTCAGCCCCCCCTCAAGACGTTAAGTGCACCAGCTTGCGCTCCACGGCCATATTGGTAAGTTGGCGCCCGCCACCGCCAGAAACTCACAACGGGGCCCTCGTGGGCTACAGCGTCCGCTACCGACCGCTGGGCTCAGAGGACCCGGACCCCAAGGAGGTGAACAACATACCCCCGACCACCACTCAGATCCTTCTGGAAGCTTTGGAGAAATGGACGGAGTACCGTGTCACCGCCGTGGCTTACACAGAGGTGGGACCAGGGCCCGAGAGCTCGCCCGTGGTCGTCCGCACCGATGAGGACGGTAAGCACCAGCCCAAGCCATACCCGGGCTGCGCCAGCCCCTGGCAGCTCCAGCTCTGGGACGGGACTGGGGTCAGCGGGAGCCAGGAAGCCAGTGCAAGCTGGCCTCGAGGTTGGGTACCCTCCTCCCAGGGTATGCCTGTAGGTGGCCTCCTGAGTCTTAGGTGCTCTGGGGCCCTGCACCATCCTGCCTGGAGGCAGGCAGCCACCTCCACCAACATACACCCACAGCGGCCTGTTAGAGGCCAGATAGCTTCCAGTGAAGAGCTAGTGTGAGCTACAGGCCAGGGCTGGGAGCCAAGCACCATGGGAAGAAGAAGTGCTGTTAGTGTCAGTGCAGGTAGAGGGAGGGTTTGGACCTGATGAAATCAGGGCAGTTGTTCTGCTGGCCTACTAGACCAGGAGATGATGGCGTTTGGGGAACTCCTACCTGACTGCCTAGTCCCAGCTTTGGGGTCACGGATTCCATTTTCCAAGCCTTAGTTTCCCCATCTGTAGACTGCAGGGATGTGTATCAGTTCAGATGGGGCCATGGAGAAGGGCCACGGGCTCTGGGGACCGTGGTGGTCATTATGTGGTGCTGCAGCAGGTCCTGGGAACATAGGGGATAGAGGAGGGCCATGCTTTTCCCAGGCCAGCAGCTATCCAACACCCTGGCCAGGGGCAGGGCCTGGCGCCCTGGTAACAGCCCCGCTGCCCCCCTCCTGCCCGCCAGTGCCCAGCGCGCCCCCGCGGAAGGTGGAGGCGGAGGCGCTCAACGCCACAGCCATCCGAGTGCTGTGGCGCTCGCCCACGCCCGGCCGGCAGCACGGGCAGATCCGCGGCTACCAGGTCCACTATGTGCGCATGGAGGGTGCCGAGGCCCGCGGGCCACCGCGCATCAAGGACATCATGCTGGCGGATGCCCAGGTGGGCAGGCACGACTGGGGTGGCAGGGGTGCTTGGGCACTGTCTCCTCTCTTCTCCCCACTCTGCTGCTGGCTCCTCTCTCACTTCCCTCCTCTCTCTCCCTCCACCGCCTCCCGCTCAGTGGGAGATGGACGACACTGCCGAATATGTAAGTAGTTTTCCAGGCCATTCTGCTGTCCTCTCTGTGCACTCTGCATGCCTGTGGTCTCCCCACCTGTGTCCCTGCGTGCCCTCCATAGCTTCTGATGGACCTAGGGTCGGGAAGGACAGCTGTCAGAGGTGGCTCTAGAGCAGGGTGAATTTGCTCTGTGTCCTCAAGCAAGACACTGCCTGTCTCTCTGCTGCTCTGAGTCTGTTTGACAGGAGACACGGGGGCTCTGTACAAGGTCCAGAGCTGCCACTAACCTGGCCTGTGCCCTACAGGGGTTTCATGCCCCAAAGGAGACTCTCTTTCTTTCCTACCTGTTTCTGTCTCCGATCCCCACTCCTGTGTTCCTGAGAATTTCTGTACTGCCAGGCACGAGCGCGCATGTGTGTGTGTGTGTGTGTGTGTGTGTGTGCGCGCGCATGTTGACCAGAGCCACCCAGGAGGGCATCAGGACCTAGTGTGCTTGAACATCTGCTGCCTGGGGCACAGTGTAAACAAACTGTACCCCAACATGGAGTCGCACTATTACCTGTATAGGGGCAAGCACCAAGCATGGGGTGGTCAGCACAGTAGGAAGGCAGAGGCTTATTGCTGCGGGATTTGATCGGAGACAGGATTAGCCTGACACCCCAATCTTCACCTTAGAATTTCAGGGCTGGCTTGAGTCGTGGCCCGCACCTCTCCATCCTGCCTCTCTTCTCAGAGTTATTCCATTTTAAGTTTGCAGTTTGCATCTTAACATTAGATGGCTGTTTCATAACTGGCTTTCAGATTCCAGATAGAGTTAACTGTTGAATTTCTCAAGTTGGTTGTGGGCAGCTCTGATAATCCAGTGGGGTCAGGGGGAAGCCAAGCCCTGGGGTAGGATGGGGCCTGGGATGTTAGAGAAACACCCAGGATCCCCCCTGTAGCTGGAGTGCAGTACCTTTGAGAGGCAGAGAGGGAGGAAGGAGAGCGGGGCAGCAGATGAGCAGGACCTGGTGGACTATAGAGAATTGACCTGAAGAGAAGGTGGGCGGGCGCCTTGGAGGAATGATTCTGATCAGGATGCTCTCTGATGGCTATTGCCCTGAGGACCTGGTGGTGGCTATGTGCCCAGCTTGTGTGTTTCTGACAGGAGTGTGGACACTGCATGTTGCAGCCTGTGCATGATCTCACCAGCATGTTGCCTGTGGAGGCATCATCTCTTGTGACTGTCTTAGGGGAGAAGGTGAGCAGGGCTGGCACCATTGCTGACCTTGCCCACCCATCCCACCCACAGGAAATGGTGATCACGAACCTCCAGCCTGAGACTGCTTACTCTATCACAGTAGCCGCGTATACCATGAAAGGCGATGGCGCTCGCAGCAAACCGAAGGTGGTGGTGACCAAGGGAGCAGGTAGATACCTATCCACTGCACAGCCTCTGGCTCCACAAGGCCAAGAGCAGTTCCCATGATTCTCAAGCCAGAGTGGTTTTAAGATGCACCAACCAGGTGGACCCAAAACAGGAAAGACATGGGCCCTTTTTAGAGGTTCCAGAGGCCAGGCACTACTGGCCCTGATGTCCATCTCTGCCCAAGTCACTCCCTCTCGCCAGACACTATACTCATTTGGCTGTCTCCTCTCAGCTGCAAAGTGGGAGTCAAGCTTAAAGGTAGCCCAAAATAGGTCCATGTGCCTCACATGGAATCCAAGCCTTTGCTTAAAGGAAGTCCTTCCTAAAATGTACCTTTAAAAACTAGACCTTAAGGACTGGGAGTGTGGTCAGGGGTGGGTCCCTGCGCAGAAATCCCCCAGTGAGGGGCTGCAGTTGGGGTTGGAGAAATGTGGCAGGGCAGCTGTTTCTCCCTCCACAGTGCTGGGCCGCCCCACCCTGTCGGTGCAGCAGACCCCCGAGGGCAGCCTGCTGGCGCGCTGGGAGCCCCCCGCGGACGCGGCCGAGGACCCGGTGCTTGGCTACCGCCTGCAGTTTGGGCGCGAAGACGCGGCCCCGGCCACGTTGGAGCTGGCTGCGTGGGAGCGGCGGTTCGCGGCGCCTGCACACAAGGGCGCCACCTATGTGTTCCGACTGGCAGCGCGGGGCCGCGCGGGATTGGGCGAGGAGGCCGCAGCGGCTCTGAGCATCCCCGAGGACGCTCCGCGCGGCTTCCCGCAGATCTTGGGTGCCGCGGGCAACGTGTCCGCGGGCTCCGTGCTACTGCGCTGGCTGCCACCCGTGCCCGCCGAGCGCAACGGCGCCATCATCAAGTACACGGTGTCCGTGCGGGAGGCCGGCGCCCCGGGGCCCGCGACCGAGACGGAGCTGGCGGCGGCCGCCCAGCCGGGGGCCGAGACAGCGCTCACGCTGCGAGGGCTGCGGCCGGAGACGGCCTACGAGCTACGCGTGCGCGCGCACACGCGTCGCGGCCCGGGCCCCTTCTCACCCCCGCTGCGCTACAGGCTCGCGCGGGACCCAGGTAGGCGCCGCCCCGGGCCCCGGCCTGCCCCTCCCCGCAGGTAAGTCTCGGCCTCCAGACTCAGCCCAGGCGCCCGAGGCTCCAGTCGGTCGGTCGGCAGGCACAGGTGGGATGCGGCTTGGAGGCCACGCCCATTGCTACGCCCCTCCCGCTTTTCTCCGCAGCCGCGCCGTCTCTGCAGCAGCAGCAGGCACTGGGGACAGGGCAGGCAGGGCCGGGCCAGGCAGGAAGGCCGAGGGCACAGCGGACCACAGGGACAACAGGGGCCGCCCCACGCGCCCCTTAGCCAGTGCCCGGTTCTTACTGGGCCATCTCTTCTCTCTCTTCCTGCTTGCTGCCGCCCTCAGTCTCCCCCAAGAACTTCAAGGTGAAGATGATCATGAAGACTTCAGTGCTGCTGAGCTGGGAGTTCCCTGACAACTATAACTCACCCACGCCCTACAAGGTACTACAACAGTGGAGGAAGGGGCGGGGCGGGGGGGGGTAAAATCTGGGAGCCTGGGAGAGATTGGGCACAGTCAAGGCCACCCGAGATCAGGATTGGATGATACTTAGACTTCACAGTTTGGTCTGAGATTGAGGCACAGTCTTTTCAATCACAGCTGGGTCACTGCCTGCGATCAGGGTCTGTCAGGGTTGCTGCTGAACCTGGGATCAAGGCTCAGTGAAGTTGAAGCCTAGTCAAGACTGGCACTCAGTTGGGGTTCTGGCTAAAGCCAGGATTTAGTATGTTGTTCAGGCTTAGTCAGGAACTAGTTAAGGGACCTCCTCGAACAGTCAGTTGGTCCTGAGCCTGACTCCAGGGTTTTGCCATGTTTGAAGGTCAACCAAGGATCAAGGCTTAGTTGGACCTGAAGGTTATTTTTGGACTGGGGCTCAGTCAGCTCTGTACTGAATTAGAACTCAGGAGCTAAGTTTGGGTTTAGGTTCAGTCAGATGGTTCATCCGGAAGTGAGGCTCAGTCAGGATTGGTCCAGGACAGGCAGCCTGAGGTTGCAGCTCTGCTGGGGTTGCTAGGCCCCGGCCCGTTTCTTGCTGAGCCAGCTCTGCCCACAGATTCAGTACAATGGGCTCACACTGGATGTGGACGGCCGCACGACCAAGAAGCTGATCACGCACCTCAAGCCACACACATTCTATAATTTCGTGCTCACCAACCGTGGCAGCAGCCTGGGGGGCCTGCAGCAGACAGTCACTGCCAGGACCGCCTTTAACATGCTCAGCGGCAAGCCCAGCGTCGCCCCAAAGCCCGACAACGACGGTTTCATCGTGGTCTACCTGCCTGATGGCCAGAGTCCTGTGACCGTGCAGTATGCCAACCCTTACCCCCATGCCTGACCCTGTAGCTGTCAACCCACTATGTGACTGCATCGAGCCACCCATCCCTTCTGTGACCCCATTTGCACACTTAGTGAGATAAGGGTCACGTGAGCCTGCCTCATGCAACTGTCCCCACAAAGCCTGACCCTTCACTGGGCGACCTTTAGCCCCCAGAAAATTCTGGTCTGTGCTTCAGGCTAGCTGGGAGGCCTAGCTAGGAGTCTGCAGTGAGGACCTCAAGGGGCTTCCTGGGAGTTGGGGAAAGGGCGTAAGATCATGTGAGCTTTGAGGAATGCACAGGACACTGAGATCTGGCACACCATGAAGTAGGCAGAAGGCTGATAGCTAAGAACTGGGATGTGGAGGCGTGGTACTGCATGGAGTTGGGATTGGGACACAGGTGTCACTGAAGATCTACCCACAGGAACTACTTCATTGTGATGGTCCCACTTCGGAAGTCTCGAGGTGGCCAGTTCCCTGTCCTACTAGGTAGTCCAGAGGACATGGATCTGGAGGAGGTGAGGCCACACCCATCCCCATGGGGCCTGCACACAGCCAGGCTGTGATGCCCGTCTCCCCTAGGAGCCCTGAGCCCTGTGACACTCTTTCTGCAGCTCATCCAGGACATCTCCCGGCTGCAGAGGCGCAGCCTGCGCCACTCCAGACAGCTGGAGGTGCCTCGGCCCTACATCGCCGCTCGATTCTCCATCCTGCCAGCTGTCTTCCATCCTGGGAACCAGAAGCAATATGGTGGCTTTGACAACAGGGGCTTGGAGCCAGGCCACCGCTATGTCCTCTTTGTGCTTGCTGTGTTGCAGAAGAATGAGCCTGTAAGTCCTTGGCAGCATCCACCTACATCCTAGCTAGGCTTCCCCACCAGCGTGGAAATAGGTATAGAAATGGAGGCACAGAGGTCACCTGGTGTCTTACTATGGGTATGTGGACCTCTCTGGGAGGTTGACCCAAATCGATCCCCAAAGCCAAGCATAGACGTTGTAAGCTCACAGGAGGCCAGGACTGGACACGGGGTGGGGTGAGGGTCCCAAGGGTTCATCCTTTAGAGGAAAACACCTTAGCTGGGTCCGAGAAGGATCAGCAGGAACTCAACAGAAAAGGTTCCCCCCCACACATGTATCCCAGGAGAGAAGCCTGGGGGCGGCCTGGCAGCGGGCATAGACAGCTAGAGGGCGTTAGGCCAGCTGGGGGTCCAGATGTGGCCAGCACTGATGACGGCCCCTCCTCTGCCTCTGTCCTGCAGACATTTGCAGCCAGTCCCTTCTCAGACCCCTTCCAGCTGGATAACCCGGACCCTCAGCCCATTGTGGACGGCGAGGAGGGCCTCATCTGGGTGATTGGGCCTGTGCTGGCCGTGGTCTTCATTATCTGCATCGTGATTGCCATCCTGCTGTACAAGAAGTGAGTGAGCCCAAGGGCGGGAGGAGGACACTGAGCTAGGGGGCTGTGCTTGACCATAAGGGTGTAGCTGCTTAAGTGAGGGACCGTCACACCTGTGCCAGAGAAAACTGAAGTGACCTCCTTGGAACGGGGTCCAGGCATAGAGGGAAAGCACCAAATGACAGAAACTGGGAGTCGGCAAGATTGGGAAGCCACCGACATCACAGAAGGGGCTCTGTCTGACCTGCACGGTCTCACTTGGCATTCTCTTTTTCTCCTCTCACCTGAATCCGGTCTGGGGACAGCAAACCTGACAGGTGAGGACTGGCCTGAGGCAAGAGGATGACAGGTGGTTGGAGCTGGGCTGGGCTCATGGGACATGGCTACTTCAGTTCTCCAGATGGCATATGTGTTTATACAAGGGTCTGGGATCAAGGCTCAGTATAGGATTGGAATTTAGGTGAGATTGAGGCTCAGTCAGCTTGGAGCTTAATCTGAGATAAGGGCTTGTCCTGGATTGTAGTCCAGTCTAAAACTGAAGCTTAGTCTATAGGACGAATGATCCATCTGGATTTGGGGCTCAGCTAAGGCCGAGAACCCAATCTGAGGTTGATGCTAGTCTAGGATCCAAGGGTCTTTGTAGGATTGAGGTTCCATAAATTAGGGTTCAGTGTGTAATTGGCCCATTCCCTACCTCGTGTTTGTAGGCCCTGGGCCATGTGTCCCTGAGTGTGTGCACACACTTTGGGGCATATGCTAAAACATTGGCTGTCTGTCCCTTCCCTCTTTGTCCTTGAAGCAAACGCAAGGACTCAGAGCCCCGCACCAAATGCTTACTGAACAACGCCGACCTTGCCCCCCATCACCCCAAGGACCCTGTGGAAATGCGACGCATCAACTTCCAGACACCAGGTATGAGCTGACTGTGGGGGCCAGAAGCAGCTGGGGTGGGCCTTCTGCACCCCCTAAATGAGCCAGGCTCTGATCACCAAAGCAGCAGGTCGCATGACTGCCACCTTCTCCAAGAACTTAAAACGTCAAAAACAAAATGAATCAGGCAGAAAGGCAGGAGTTTCTTTTTTTTTTTTTTTTTTTTTTTTTTTTTTTGAGACAGGGTTTCTCTGTGTAGCTCTGGCTGTCCTGGAGCTCACTTTGTAGACCAGGCTGGCCTCGAACTCAGAAATCTGCCTGCCTCTGCCTCCCGAGTGCTGGGATTAAAGGCTGCAGGCAGGGGTTTCATGTCACACCCCCCACCCCGTGTCCTCCATCCCTCAGTCCGTTCCCTGTTCCCTCGGGGTGGAGCTGAGGGTCACCCTGGTTTGTGTTTTCACACTGGCCTTGGAATGTGCCTGTGCCTAGTCTCCACCCATCAGCTCATCAGGGCTCATTGTATCTTCACGAGGAAGGCTCCCCAAATGCCCCATCCCCACCATGGGCTTCAGCTGCTTCCTTCCAAGTAGCAGGCTTCATACATAACTGACGGCCATGCCCTGTGGGTTCCACATAGTTTTCCCTCTCCTTCATCTCTGGTCAGCCAGATGTTCACCCCATGGGGGCTCTGTAGCCTGTGGGTTTAACTCCTGGTGCTATCCTGAGAACGCCAGCCTCACAAGCCCTGACTTGTGTCCCGCTCGAGCTGGTTCATCAGCTTGTCTTTGAGTGCCAGCTGCTCCCTCTTAGAGGGCTGTGCTTCACAGCCCTCTCTGCTTTTTCCACCTATTTGTGTGGCTGCCACTCTCCTCCAAGACGGTGGCCACCGGCCTGCAGCACACTCTCCAAGACGGTGGCCACCGGCCTGCAGCGCACTCTGGATGTTGGTTCCATGTCATCTCTGCTGTGTGCTCGTGATTTATTCCACCCGCGTGGATTGCTTGCTTAGCTGCCATTTTGAGAATGAGGTGTTTGTTGTATTGTCCTGGTTACCCAGAGTCACCTGTCACCCTAAGGTCCAGCTCTGACCTGGCTCATAGCGGACCTTCACATTCTAGTGAGAATTCCCAGCATTTAACTGGTATTTCTTAGTCCTTAAAGCTCCTGGCGTGGGCCCATAAGTCCCCCCCCTACTTTTAGCATCTACCTCTTCCAGGTCCCTTCTGCCTTCCCACTGGGGACCATGGCCAGGTCGATGTAGGGGAGGAGTTGAGCCTGACTTTTCTCAGTCTCAGAATCAGAGCTGAAAGAAGGGCCTCTTATGGCTGCCCTGGTGGCCTCCTGGGGACAGTTTGCCTGTGGTTTGCTGTCTTCACTGGTTTGGGCCCCTTCAGGCCAGCCGGGGTGTAGCTTGGGTCATCCCCATCTCAGTTCCTGCTGCTTCTCGCCCTGGCTGAGGTCATTTGCTCTCTCTGTTTTGCCGCCTGCCTGTGCATCCACTGACCGTTGCCCGCCTGGCTCTGGGTGGCTGTGGCCACACCCTGCTGGATGACAGGCAACCATGAAGGAGTGCTGTAGACCATCAGGAGTTGAAGGGTCTCTGGGGGGCTCAGAGCACCTGGCGGGGCCTGAGGCTCAGGTTCAGGTCTGATGTATCAACATGAGGGTGAGAGACCCCAGCCACCTTCAGCTGTAACAGTCAGGACACATGGAAACTGGGGACAGTTGGGGAGAGGCCATCACACATGCACACAGCACCCAGGTGCCATCACTCACACATGCACACAGCACCCATGTGCCATCACTCACACATGCACACAGCACCCATGTGCCATCACTCATGCATGCACACAGCACGCATCAAACCCACTTGGAGAGCTGTTCGGTCCCCTGGTCTTGGGAAGGGCAGTACCCCTTGCACCATGTTTCTGAGCTACACTGGCTGCCTCTGCTTCTCCATCTTTGCCACAAGACATTGGGACCATGGAGCCCTGAGCAGCGTGGGGTCCGGGGCCACAGAGGCCTGACTTCCTCCCCATGCTCCAGCTGCGCAGCAGGTGGCACTCTCCCAGTCCTGTCCACCTGTCGTGTCCTTTAACCACAGTGCCTCCATGGCCACAGCAGCCTCGTCTGCTGACCCCATGCCCACTCCTCTCCTCACAGGTATGCTCAGCCACCCGCCCATCCCCATCACAGACATGGCGGAGCACATGGAGAGACTCAAAGCCAACGACAGCCTGAAGCTCTCCCAGGAATACGAGGTGAGCCAAGGCCGCTGTGGGATGTTGCTTGATGCCCCAGCCCTGGTGATCCAGCACTGCACCCCTCCCCACCATGCCTGAACCTACCCTTTCCCTGCAGTCCATTGACCCTGGGCAGCAATTCACGTGGGAACATTCGAACCTGGAGGCCAACAAGCCCAAGAACCGCTATGCCAACGTCATCGCCTATGACCACTCACGGGTCATCCTGCAGCCCCTAGAAGGTAACAAGGACCCAGGCTGCACATGTGTGGTGCACTCTGCCTTGTCTGTGTCATTAGCCATTGTCTGGGCAGCTCTGATCCCCAAGGGTTAGCTCTGGGCTGTCACGGTTTGTAGGAGAGGTGTCATTGCAGCAGGAGTATGGCCAGTGGGTGTCTGACTGCCACAGTGGGCCCAGTAGAGATGTGGCCCCAGATGACTGCAGGGCCATGCAGCAGAGCCATAGAGCCATCCCCACAGTGGCCATGGGCATGTGTCAGAGGACAAGTTGAACAACCCCACAAAACTGTCTCTGGCCCCCTGCCCGGCTGCAGGCATCATGGGTAGTGATTACATCAATGCCAACTATGTGGACGGCTACCGGCGGCAGAACGCATACATTGCCACGCAGGGGCCCCTGCCTGAGACCTTTGGGGACTTCTGGCGGATGGTGTGGGAGCAGCGATCGGCCACTGTGGTCATGATGACGCGATTGGAGGAGAAATCGCGGGTGAGGCGCTGTGGGCACGGCTTGGCCCCGAGGCTTTCAAGGCGTTGCCTGACCCTGACCTCATCTCCCTCTCTGGCAGATCAAATGTGACCAATACTGGCCTAACCGAGGCACTGAGACGTACGGCTTCATCCAGGTCACCCTACTAGATACCATGGAGCTGGCTACCTTCTGCGTCAGGACCTTTTCTCTACACAAGGTATGGCCTGGGTGGGGGACGCATTGCGCAGAATAAATATGTCTGAGGCTGACAGCACTTCTGAGAGGCCACTTGAGGATTGGGGGTTCAAAGCTCAGAGTTGGCTGGCATGAGCAGCCACAGTGGGAACAAGGCCAGCGCAGGACCCAAATTGGCGCCATGCCACACTCTGACCCCACGAGCAGTGTCTGTGGTGGAGCACATGTGTAACCACGCCTGCTCGTGATGTCGCCGTTTCTGAGAGTGACCCCATCCTGCTGGGGAGGGACAAGGTCATCCTGTGCAGACGGGCGGGGCTGACGAGCCCCTGCAGTACATCTGGTGTGTGGCAGTGTCTGGCCCAAGTTCTGACGGCAGGCAGTCTAGTGTACGTTCATTACAGAAGGGAGAAGGGGGTGCACAGGGCCCAGCACATCGCCCTGCATTTGAGTGGGCCTGTGGCAGGAAGGAGTGCTGAGCTCAGTGACACATGACATGACTGAGTCAGTCACACCCTGACTGGACCACCCGTCATCATAGGGCAGAGTGAGCGAGCACACAGCATCCTGCCTCTGTGGGGTGACTAGAGAGTATGGGGAAGAAATAGACATGGGGCAAGGAAATGGGGAGCAGGCCTGGGAGGGGCGAGCAGGAGGGGAAGGCAGGGCTGGGATACTGGGAGCAGAGGGAGAGGGACGGTCTTTGGAGGAGCTGCAGGACCCCAGAGAAGGATGGGGTAACTCCTCCGGAATTAGGGAGTGAGGGTGCGGGGAGGGGAAGCTGATGTGTCCCCGGGCTGTGGTACAGAACAAAGGCACATCTCAGGGCTTCAGTTGATGAGATGGGGAACAATGTGGGCACGGTGGTGACACCCAATAAAACCCCCTAAATCAGGGTAGTGCCAGCTGAGGTGTCCTGGACACTTAAACCACAGTGACAGATGCTGTCCCTCTGGTCCTCAGAATGGCTCTAGCGAGAAGCGTGAGGTGCGACATTTCCAGTTCACGGCATGGCCCGACCATGGGGTACCTGAGTATCCCACGCCCTTCCTGGCATTCCTGCGAAGAGTCAAGACCTGCAACCCGCCTGATGCTGGCCCCATTGTGGTCCACTGCAGGTGTGCACAGCCCTGACCTGTCTTGTCCCTGTCTCTCTGCATCCCTGTCCCCTGACCATGGTGTCCGTCCTCACAGCGCGGGTGTGGGGCGCACTGGCTGCTTCATCGTAATTGATGCCATGCTAGAGCGCATCAAGACAGAGAAAACCGTGGACGTGTATGGGCATGTGACACTCATGCGGTCGCAGCGCAACTACATGGTGCAGACAGAGGATCAGTATGGCTTCATCCACGAGGCGCTGCTAGAGGCTGTGGGCTGCGGCAATACCGAGGTCCCTGCTCGAAGCCTCTATACCTACATCCAGAAGCTGGCCCAGGTGGAGCCTGGCGAGCATGTCACGGGCATGGAGCTTGAGTTCAAGGTGACTGCGGGCCCACGGTGGGGTGGGCTTGAAAACTGACTCCCACAGTTGTCCTCTGACCTCCATACATGCATGATAAATAAAACACGTGCCAGTGATTTTGTTGCACTGGCCCCAGCCCTTTTGCCCTGACCAACCGCCTCCCCGCCCCCTCATCCCCACAGAGGCTCGCCAGTTCCAAGGCACACACTTCGCGCTTCATCACCGCCAGCCTGCCTTGCAACAAGTTTAAGAACCGCCTGGTGAACATCCTGCCATACGAGAGCTCGCGTGTCTGCCTGCAGCCCATCCGCGGTGTGGAGGGCTCTGATTACATCAATGCCAGCTTCATCGATGGCTATAGGTACCTTGGTCCTGCCCTTCAGAGGTCTACACACAAACACACACACACACCGTCCTCAGTTCTCTGCTCTGGATAAGGCTACCTTGAGGATGTGAACAGTGGTCAGTCCTGTGAATAGACCCCAGGTCCTAGCACTTGCTGGGCAAGGACTCAGCCCCACTGCACTCCCAGTCCTTGGTTTTGTGAGATTAGGTTTTGAGTAAGCTAGCCTGGCTCTTTTGTTGTTGTTTGACTGGGGAAAGTGCACGTGAGCCTGTGCATTTGCGTGCAGGTCTGTGTTGGGTACGTGCATGTGTGTGTGTGTAGATGTGCATGAAGGCCAGCGATCAGATCAGGTTTTCCTCGGAATCATGGACATTGTTTTAATGAGCCTGGGTGTCTCACTGGCCTGAAACTTGCTAAATAAGACCAGCTGCCATAGTTTCTGTCTATTGCTGTGACGAGACATGTACGTGTCCAGTACTACATACAGAAGAGAGATTTTTTTTCAGGACTCATGGTTGGCAGGCAGGAGTTTCAGTCCATGAATGTCAGTGGCAGGCAGGCATGGTGCTGGAGCAGTAGCTGAAAACTTAAAACTTGTCTGCAAGTTAGAAGGAGGCAGACCTGGACCTGCTGTAAACTTTTGAATCCTTGAAGCCCAACCCAGGGGACACACTGCCCCCAAGAAGACCACATCTCCTGATCCTTCTCAAACAGTTTCACCAACTGGGAACCAAGCACCCAGACAAATGAGCCTGTGGGAGCTCTCTCAGACACCACACTGCTGAGCAATGAGCCCAGGGCTGGGCATGGAATGTAGTACCCGACCTTTGATATTTAAGTTCCTGGATGAAAGACACAGCCTTTATATTTACAATTAGCCTTAAACAACATAAGAGCTGGGCAGCTGCCTACCCTCCATGCTGTTAGAATCTAGTTTCCTATTGATAACCCCGAGTTATTACTTACTGTGTTTCATCTGGCCTGCTCTTAGCGCCAGTTGAGCAGCCCTCGGGGCCATGCTCTCTTGACTCCTAACCCATGGCAGCTTCTCCTTCCTCCTTCTCTACTCTCCTTATCTTCCTCATATGGTCTTCCTCTCCTCTCAAGCCTGTGAAACTTAAACCCTACCTATGTCTCTTCTGCCCAGCTATTGGCTGTTGGCATCTTTAGTTACCAATCAGAATTAACTTCCAGACATCACAGGCTCTACTGTGCAGACCCCAGGTCTTAGGCCTGCAGTTAGCGTTACAATAGACAGGAAAAGATGAAACCTTGACAACTGAACTCAGGACCTCACACTTGCCAGCCAAGCTCTCTGCCCACTGAGCCTTCCCAGTGCCCCATGCCTAGCCTTGTCATCATGGGAGTTACAGGAGGAACCCAGACACCTCAGTGACACTGAACTGAAAGCAAAGTCTCAATGGGGAGTTGGGGAACTGCACAGCGGTTATAGCACTGGCTGCACTCGCAGAGGACCTGGGTTTGGTACACTGCATTCACAAAGTCTGTAACTAGTTACTAGGAGACAGTGCCTTCCCATGGCCTCTGCACATGTGTTCATAGGCATACTCATGACTTCTAGAAGCGTGCGTGTGTACATACATACGTATATATGTATGTCTGTATGTGGAGTTCTGGTGGGGCAAGTGTCTGTGCCAGGGCCCTGGGGTAAGAAACCTAGCTGAGCGTGGTCTGATGGCTTTGGAGGGTGGATGGAAGATGTGTGTTTCACAATGTCCCCAAGAGGTTTAAATTTGGCTTGGAGGCTGAGGGACTTGGGCAGGGCATTCTGGGGAGTGTGGCTCTGAGCCCATGCTTGTGCCCCCTCCCTTCTGCAGACAGCAGAAAGCCTACATTGCAACACAGGGGCCACTGGCAGAGACCACAGAGGACTTCTGGCGAGCTCTGTGGGAGAACAACTCTACTATTGTTGTAATGCTCACCAAGCTCCGAGAAATGGGCAGGGTGAGTGTGTGCCAGGTGGGACGGGGGTGGGGGGGGCACACTCAGGGCCATGGTGCTGACCCCACTCTGCCCTACAGGAGAAGTGCCACCAGTACTGGCCAGCCGAGCGCTCTGCCCGCTACCAGTACTTTGTGGTTGACCCGATGGCAGAGTATAACATGCCACAGTACATTCTGCGTGAGTTTAAGGTCACAGATGCCCGGGTGAGTGCTGGCTATGGGAGGGGCTGGGTCTTCTGGGAGGGTAAAGTACCTAATGACTTGGGTTGGAAGTGGGTTTGGCTACTGCACTTGTTGCCTTAGCCCTGTGGCCCTGGAGACAGGAGGATAGGCAAATGTGGCTTGCTGGTTGCCAGCTCAGTGAGCGACACTATGGTGAGAGCAAAAAGCGTAGAGGAACTAGTATGGTCGCCAGTCAATGCCAGAGTTGCCGTGGGTGACAGGAGACCAGAGCCTGGACAGGATAGTGGGATGAGGGGCTAAAGCCTTGGGTGGCTGAGGACTGATGCTCACAGGGCCAGGGTGTGGGGCAGGGTGGGCAGAAGCGGAACATGGTCACAAGAGGCCTGCAGTGGGTAGTGGGAGCAGCTTGACACCTCTGGGAGCTGTGGTGGGGTTTGACAATGACAGGGACAAACCCAGCAGCACTGGGGGTTATGGCATAGTCAGATGAATGGGCAGCCAGCATCAGTGGAAAGTGGTACCTTGGATGACAAAGGGCCCTGGCAAAGACCACATGGTCTGTGTGGAAGACACCATTAGACCGTGGACAGGGATGGTGACCCAGCTATCCTCCTAGGATGGCCAGTCCCGGACCGTCCGACAGTTCCAGTTCACGGACTGGCCAGAGCAGGGTGCACCCAAGTCAGGGGAAGGCTTCATTGACTTCATCGGCCAAGTGCATAAGACCAAGGAGCAGTTCGGCCAGGACGGACCCATCTCAGTGCACTGCAGGTGAGTGCCACACCTGGGCTCCTGATGGTCCTGGGGCCATGGAGAGGCCTTCACCCACGTGACCGCACATCACCCTCCTCTCACAGTGCCGGAGTGGGCAGGACCGGAGTGTTCATCACCCTGAGCATCGTGCTTGAGCGGATGCGCTACGAGGGTGTGGTGGACATTTTCCAGACAGTGAAGGTGCTTCGGACCCAGAGGCCTGCCATGGTGCAGACAGAGGTATGGGGGGTGATGGGCAAGAAGTCCCTGCCGCTGAGACTCAGTTTCCCTCCTGGAAACCTATAGGCTGATTGTAGGTGTGCCTCAAACATCCCCCGTGGTTGAGGAGGGGGTGAGCCAAAGTCCCTGCATGGAAACTCGGGCTCTGGCAAAGGGGCCCCTCACCCCTGCAGGTTTGGGGTCTGTCAGAGATCTTAACCTCCTGGGTTGGAAGATTGAGGCCAGGGCAGAACTGGGCTGGCTGGGAGAAGGGGCTGTGGGCTCTGAGCGGGGAGGACTGCTGCCACCGTGGGAACCTCCCAGGAATATGTGCCTGTGTCTCCTCTGCCCTGCAGGACGAGTACCAGTTCTGCTTCCAGGCGGCTTTGGAATACCTGGGCAGTTTTGATCATTATGCAACATAAGCCATGGGCCCCGCCCGACACCTCAGCCCTGCGCCAAGTGCCCTGGATGTGAGCCTAGGTCCGCCACTGGGCAGGAGGCGGCCCAGGGAGACCTCCTCTTCGCGGAGACAGGCGCTGCCTTCCTCATTCCCTTCTGATTCCAAAACGAGGTTCCAGGGTGGGGGGTTGGGGTGGAGAGAGAAGGAGCCACTGCTCCCCACGGCTGGGGTCACACAGGGACCGAACTCTGCTTCCGCACTCCCCTGCCTGCCTGTTGGCAACATTTTTTTTCTTATTTTTTTTAATAGTGTATATTTTTTTTCTTCATTTTTTTTTTTAAGAAAAAACAAAATCGTGCCGGTCAAAACTTTGAAAAAGGAACAAGATCACTGTTTGTGCCTCTGTGGGAGGCCTATTTTTTCATAGTTAGCGTGCCGTGTGGCGGCTATGTGTGGCCACTTCGACGGCTTCTGTGTGTGCATCTTTCCCACATGCCCGACACTGCCCCCATCCCCATGTGAATGGTGCGCTTAGTTTTTATTTTTAACCTTTTTACTTTTTTTTTAATCAATCTTCAGACATATCAGATATGGAGGGTGAGGCGCTGGGGGCACTCGGGCCAGACTACAGGGACATGGCCACCAAGGACACAGTGGCTGGCCTCACTGCCCCAGTCCCTGGCACACCAGGGAGGGTCCTCGTCTACTCATGACCTCTGTGCCCCGCATGGAGGACCCGGGACTACGGGACACTTGGGGGATATCCGACCCCCTGGAGCAACTGAGGTCTCTCTTTGTAGGAGAGTGGGTCAGCACTCGTCCCCGCTGTTTTTTGGGCAGAAGCAGCAGGTGACGCCCCTGTATGTAGATAAACCAACTTTGTATTAAAGAAAGATTCGTCCGACCTAGTGCATGGACTGCTCCTTAATGCTGCCACTGTTGGGGAAAAGGCAGGACCAGACACTGGTGACCAGTGGGCTCAGAGAAGAAGTATTTTGGCCTCTGAGGTCACACAGTGGCTCTGGGCTTCAGAAACAGCTTAGAGGACTCAAATGATGTCCCGAGCTCAAATCCTAGCACCCAGGCAAAGAGCCAAGCATGGTGGATATACTTGTCATTCCAACCCTGACGTTTCTGGGGCTCACCAGCCAGCAAAGCCTGATGAGGGACCCTGGCAATGATGGCAGAGTTGGCGAAGGGTAGGAAGCGACAGTAAGGCAGGTAAAAGAATTGGGGTGAGCTCTGGAGTGGAGGAGACCCCTTCATAAATTACCAGAGCCTCGAGTCCATCCCTCTGGAGAGAGACTGAGGCCGAAGTGTCTGAGCTGGGGTAGGGGTGGCCCAGCATCCCTTACGACCTGATTCTCTTTCAGGGCTGTGTAATATTCCCTTGTGTGATAGTACCAGCTCTGGCTCTGGGTTAAAGCCGGAGCTCTGTGAGATCCTTACACAGAGGCTGGAATTACTGTGGGATGTGCTCTGGTGTCGTGTCTGAAGCATAAAAGATACTCAGGCTTGTCCCAACCTTGACAAGCAGTGACAGCATGCACCAAGTACCCTGGGCCAAGCGACAGTATCCACTTCCTTAATGGCCTTATGTTCACTTTGGGGTTTGAATCCCTACTGAGGTTGACCTTGAACTCAAAACCCTCTGCCTCCACTCCCCTCAGTGGGCTTATCAGCACGAGCCACAGGTCCTGGCTAACTGTTTTCAACCGACAGTGGTTTTACACTGCTATGACTTCATCCCAAGGGCTGCGCTCCTGAGTTACATAGGAATAAAGGAGCAGAGGGCCTGGCTAACTGACCCTGCTTGTCTCCCCAGTGTTTTATTTCAAAATTAATCTTTAATTTTCCATGTGAGCGTGGCACCTGTCCATGGTGGCCGTAGGAGCTGGGTTCCTCGATCTGGCTTCAGGCAGCTGTGAGCGGCAGGACTCCTCCCTCCAGGTCCCAAAGTCCAGGTCCACAGAAGCAAACTCCCACTGTCAATACCTGTCAAAACCACAAGAGACTCAAGGGCCGTACATAGCCTGGAGACAAAGCAGAGAATCTGATTCTCACATTGCATTTCAGTTGGGTGGACAAAGGTTCCAGCTCTGGCCACTCTCGCCCCAAAGCTATGAGTATCTGCTCCTCACAGAAGTGGCTTCTTCCCTGCTTTGCCTGCCTCAGCCTCCCATTTCGAGCCTAGCTGTGCTCAGCTGTGTGTGTGTGTGTGGCGGGGGGCGGGGGGGGGGGGGCATCCTGACTGTGAAGCTGGCTGGAAGACAGGAGGGAACAGGGAGAGTTACCCTGTAAGTCACCGAGGGATACCTGTACCCTCATTTTGGCACAGACCTCCACAGCCCCATGCTGTCCTCAGGCAGAAGTGGGGCCCACATCACAACTGGCCATTTACAGCCTGGGCTTCCAGAAGACCTGAGTTTGGTTCCCAGCACCCACCAGGAGGCTCCTGGGACTTTCTCCAGGCGTCCGACATCCCTGGCTTCCTAGGGTAGTAGTGGCTTTCCTATGTAATATATACCTCCACACAGACACACATTTTTTTAAACTAATTTTTTTAAAAGATTTTTCAGAAATACCCTCCCTCTATCATTCTGTACAGGTTGACTGTAACACACACACACACACACACACACCAGTCAGCAGCCCTCCTGACTGTAACACACACACACACACACACACCAGTCAGCAGCCCTCCCTTATTTGGCCAGAGGACCAGCTACACTGAGATACTCTTTAACCAACCCACCATCTTGTATTTGGGGAAATGTAACAATTAGCCCAAATAGATGGTAAATATCTACAGAAAACGAATCCTGGTGTGCTGTTTGGCCAAGGGATGAAAAGGTGGTCTGCAAGGACTCCAGGCTATGGAGTGGAGGGGTGGAATAAACTGACAGGTTGTGGCTGCGCAGCCTTGAGGCTGGGGTCTTAGCATCAATTAGAGGTGAAGTCAGGAATAAAACAAGCCTTGGGAATGAAACCACATGGCTAAGGACAGGAGGTTGGGGTAACAAGAACCCAGACACCAGACAAGGTAAGGTGCAAGGGAAGAGGTGGAGATCCTGGGGGCGTGGTCAGGGTGGAGCCCCCCCCCTAGAAACCCCAGGGAGGGGCTGGAGGTCTGGTCAGGGCTAAAGGAACACAGCCTCAAGGCTGCGCAGCCACAACCTGTCAGTTTATCCCACCCCTCCACTCTATAGCCTGGAGCCCTTGCAGACCACCTTTTCACTCCTTGGCCAAACAGCACACAAGGATGGTTAGTTTTCTGTAATATTTGATTCAAGTAATTAGCCCTCACATATCAGCCTTTGCTGGGAGGGAGGGAGGGAGACAGATAAATCCCCGCTGTCCTCACTTGGTCTTTTAAAGGCAATTAACTCCTCATTATTAGCTTTTAATTAGGATGATTATGTCCTCATCAATATGTGTTATTGCAGCTTTTAGCAGACAGCTGTTGAGACAGACAATATATCAGATGTCCGTTTGCACCCCATCCTGTCCCCTCTCTCAGTCACCTCCAGTCCCATCAACAAAAACCACTGCGCCCTGCTCATGGCTTCTCCGAGATCACAAGGGGCGTCCTCTGCTGTTGTTGTGGGAGTTTCCTTTAGAAAAGCTTCAGGAATGCACGGAGAAACGAGAGGGGGAGGGGAGGAAACAGAGAGAGAGAGAGAGAGAGAGAGAGAGAGAATATGACTAGGCAGGCTGAGGCAGGAGGATCAGGCTACATAGTAGCACAAGTGTGTATCTTACACAGAGCAAGTGAGGCGGGTGAGCAGGGCTGATGGTAGACTGCACTGGTCACTCCAGAGACCTCGGATCACAGCACTGCCCAGGCCCAGGCCTGGCGAGGTCAGCCTGGCTCTTCCCAGCTCAGATATCCCAATGTGAGGCTCCTCATGGATACTCTCCCTGATGATTCTTGGTCTTGTCACATCACCCATCAGAACAAGGGAATAAATAAAACATCCCCAAATGATCCCCAAAGCCCTTGGTTGCATGTGTGATATCACGGCTGCTTGCTCATCACTTGGTAAGGTAGACTCCCCACAGCCAGGATGTGGGTCGAGCCAGCACTCACGATGGAGTCCACGTGTCTTCCTGAGCAGCAGTGAACCAGTATGAAGTCCTGGAACCACCAACTGCAGGAACGCTGCCTGGAAATGCACTGAATGTCGACTTCTAGAAAAAATGTCCTGTCGCATTTTGTTGTAATCACTCGGCAGCATGCATTAGTCAAACTTATCAGCAAATAAAGGGCACGTGTCAGTCAGGACTCCACTGAGATTTTCTAAAGCAAGAAGATGCTATTAAATGTGGGACAAGGGTAACTAGTGACAAAAACTGTCCACAGTTACACTCAAACAGAAAATGTCACAACCTTATTTTTTAGGAAAAATAACTGCAGGGAATCCATTACCTAATGGTGGATAACAAATTATTTCAAAACATACTGCTTTAAACTAATATGTGGGTATTACCTCTCAAGACCCTGGATATCAGTGGGATTCCTGGCCTGAGAATTTCTACACATAGTCCCTAATAGTTAAGGGAGTGCTTCAATGATAAAACCCTATTCACAATCCCCCAGTGAGGATTCCCTACGTAGAATCCCCTAGTAGGGCTGGGGGTGTGGTCATGGTGGGTCCCCACCTAGAATCCTCCAGTGAGGGGGGCTGGGGCTGTGGTCGGGCAAGTTGTCACTCTATGAAATGGGGATGGAACAATGACAGTTGGGCTTCTTGTTAACCATGGGGCTAGCGAGCTCACACCCCTGACTAAAGTTCCTGGGTCAGGCTGTGATCCTGACTCTTGATAGTTTGTTTGCTTGTTTTTAATCTATGTTTGACATGGCAGAGGTTTCCCATATACACATTACTGAAGCAGGACACCTGGGGTCACCATGCTCAGTTTACATGCTGTGCTGGGGACAGGAGAGTGACCTGTGTGCTCTATATGGCTACCTACAGCCACAAATATAGTTGCATTGTTTTGTTGGTGTTTTGTTTCATATTTTTGAGACAGGGTTTCTCTGTGTAGCCCTGGCTGTCCTGGAACTCTGTAGACCAGGCTAGCTTTGAACCCAGAAATGGGCCTGCCTCTGCCTCCTGAGTGCTGGGGGTAAAGGCGTGCCCTCCAGCCTGTGGGTTGCCAGCTCCGAGGCCTCAGTGCAGCCGCCTGCCTGGTCTCAGGGCTGAGAGGCTCTGTGCACATGTGTGCCTGTCTGTGTAGAGGTCACTGTTGAGTGTCTCCTTTAGTTGCTCCCCACCCTGCTTTTGGACTCAGGGTTTCACTGAACCTGGTGCTGGTCAATTAGGACAGGCTGTCTGGCCAATGAGCCCAGAGGACACTTGTGTCTCCAGAACTGCGGTTCTAGTGCACAGTGCCATGCCCTGGTGCCTTTTCTGCTGTGAGCCAGGTTCTGAGGCCCTGGGCTTGCACCTCTGCAGTGCAGTCTCTTGTCATAACCTGCATCTTCTTTGCTGTGGGTCCAGACAGACACAAGGCCAGATAGACACAGAACTAGTGTGGGGCCGTGGGTGTAGGGGAAGAGGGGGTAGAGAGAGAGCCTGGGTCCAGCCAGAGTTCCGGTGCTCTGGCAGGAGGACTGCAGGATGCTTTCCACATGGCCCCTGGTGAGCATCTAGCTGTGTGAAGCCACTGACCCCACACGGCAGGAGGTGGACAAGGAGCAGCACCCAGTACCAGGTTCTCAGTCTCCGGAATCTCACGCTGGACAATGGCAGAGGAGCTGAGAACAGAATAGGGGCCCCGGGGCGGCACTTGGCCCAGGAGATACAGGAAGAGAGGGCAGGGGGAAAGAAGGGCACTGGGTGGTTCCCATGCAGGCGAGTGTCTTTAGTCTGGGCCTTGATGAACAGAGACAGTTTATGGTTTTAGAGCTTTATTGTAGAAAGGCAGGGGGAAAGAGAGAAGATAAAAAGAGAGAGAGAGACCGGCTGTGGCCAAAAGGAAAGAAGGGGGAAGGGAAAGAAAGAGTGAGAGAGTAAGAAAGGTGAGGGCTTAGAGAGAGAATGGTAAAAGCTTAGAGTAAGAGGGTGAGGAGGGGCCAAACAGCCCCTCTTATAATGGGCTTGTTATCGTGCTGTTGCTAGGTAACTGTGGGGAGGAGTCTAGCCAGAAGGCCAGAAGCCTGGGATATTGTCTACATGATTATTAGCCTAACACGCCTCTCTTGTGGGGGCTGTGGGGGTGGTAACTTCAACAGGAGCCAGGGGTCCAGGAGACACGATCAAACGCCTTCCATCCTGTGTAAGTGGAAATTACCACCACCGGGTTCCACTGGGGTTCAAGATCTCAGCTCAACTGGGGACTAGGCTGTCTGTGCATAGCCTGTTGCCCCACAAACTAGCTCTACCCAGGTCTTGATAAGGAAAATTGTGTGGGGGTTCATACTTAAGCAGCATCTCCTCCTGGTATCCTCAGCTGTTCCCACTCTGCTCTTCCTAAGATGCGCTGTGGCTGCTAAAACAAGGGTGGATAAGGACTAGTCATGGTCAACAGAAGCCCTCACTGCAGTCTCTGGCCACCTTCTACACAGAAGACAGAAAACCATAATTACTTGCAGGGCTGCTTGGCCAGGCTCCATGGACACAGTTCTGGGAAACAAAGCATAAGTGGCTGGGGAATCTAGAGACATTGCTGTCTCCTCTCACCCCAAAGAACAGACCGCGAGGAGCTGCCACCCATTTCTGTCATTTGCTAATTCCCCCTTTTCCTGTAGGCGGTGAGGTGTGATGGCTGGAGTCAGAGTAACCTTCAGTAGTCGAGAGGGGGGCCAA
Organism: Mus caroli; assembly: GCF_978045245.1. Taxonomy (NCBI): domain Eukaryota; kingdom Metazoa; phylum Chordata; class Mammalia; order Rodentia; family Muridae; genus Mus; species Mus caroli. Next base: position 38,485,070 of record NW_028227273.1, read on the forward strand.
GGGTTCATGGTGTCACTTCTGAGTTGATGGTGTAAACCATGCCATCACAGCCAATCTCAGGCTACTAGTATGATGTTACAAAACCATAGGGGTTAGAGAAGTGTTGTGAGTGCCCGACAATGGCTGTCCAGTAAAGACACCAATGAGAGATGTGTTCCAGATCCTTTGGGAATCATCCACTTGAAAGCTGATTACATTTGATTTTTCTTTACATATCACAACCGGTATGCAAAATGCCTGCCGAATGTATATGGTGGTTGAATTTATGCGGCCGTGACACCTGATTGGTGGCCTGAAGGCTGTGTGGCACAGCCTCTGTGGGCAGCAGCTCAACCAGACACCAGCAGGAAGTCTGTTGGTAGCTATCAGAGTTGCTTCTGCTCGATTGGGTTCAGAGGTGACATCAACACATCACAGCCAGAGCCCTGACCAAAGTGAATCTCTGGGTTGGTTGTCACCTTTAGTGCTGGTGTCTACTTGGATGCCCCACAGCTGACAGAGGGAGACTCCAGCTTCACCATGCTCAGACCTGGTGAGTGAGGCTCACAGCATGAGACTAAGCTGGGCCATTTGCCTCCTGATTCTGAGTGGGTTGCTGCCACACCTGAGTGAGCCCCTCCTAGCCACAAAGCCACTATTTATTGTTTGGTTTTCTAAGACAGGATTTCTCTGGGTAGCTCTGGCTGTCCTCTTAAGACTAGGTTGGCCTCGAACTCAGAGATCTACCTGCCTCTACCTCCCAAATGCTAAGGTTAAAGGTGTGTGCCACCACATACCACTCTAAAAAGTGAGTCTTAAAAGTAGTTTTTAAATGTTACTGACAGGCCTGTTGGCACAGGCCCATCATCGCAGCATCAGCAAGTGGAAGCGGAGGATCAGGAGCCCAGAGTCAGTTAACTATTCCAGTGTCACAGAGGTCACAGTCAGATCAAAGGTCACATCAGCCTAAAGGTACAATGTCCCGGGTACCCCAATGCCAGTGTTGCCTCAAGTTATGCAGACAAGGGGGCACTGTCACTGACATGCCAGCATGTGCTGGCTAGTCTTAAGTCAATTTGCTACAAACTAGAATCTGAGAGGAGAAAACCCCCCGCTGAGAAAATGGCTTTACACAAGCCTGTGGGGCATTTTCTAAATTAGTCATTGATGTGGGAGAGCCTAGCCCACTGTGGGTGGGGCCATCCCTGGGCTGGTGGCCCTAGGTTTTAGAAGAAAGCAGGCTGAGCAAGCCACAAGAGCAAGCCAGTAAGCAACATCCCTCCACGGCCTCTGCAACAGCTCTTGGCTCCAGGTTCCTGTCCTGTTTGCATTTCTGTCCCAGCTTCCTTCAGTGATGGATGCAGAAATGTAGATCAAATAATCTGGATCCTTTCCAAGTTGCTCTGGTCACAGTGTTTCCTTACAGCAAGAGAAACTCTAAGAAACTGACGTGAGAACCAGAACACTCACTGCTGCCAAGGGATTCCAGATTGCGGTGGCTTGGGACCTCCTGAGGAGTTGTGAGCTAGGCAAGCCCTAAGCTTGGTCTTCAAGCCTCCATCTTGCAAGGACTATCCCATATCAACCAAGTCCCTTCTTTTTAGCCCCAAGTCCCAGAAAATAAATAAAATCAATAAAGACATGATCTGGCTGCCAACATGGACTCAGGATGGCTATGTGACACATTCAGTCAGAGCTAGGGTCCTGTCTCTTCTTTTTCTTTTTTAAAAGATTTTATATGTAAGTACACTGTAGCTTTCTTCAGACACACCAGAAGAGGGCATCAGATCTCATTACAGATCTCATTACAGATGGTTGTGAGACACCGTGTGGTTGTTGGGAATTGAACTCGGGACCTCTGTGCTCTTAACCACTGAGCCATCTCTCCAGAACTAGTGTCCTGTTTCTCGTACATGGCACTGGGACTACGCAGGAAATGAAATGGATTTTAGTCTCCACTCTGTTCAACTGTTAGAAGCGGGGGACATTTGTCATGGCAGGACCCCTCTGCAGCCACTGCATTACCCGGCAGCAGCCATTTCTTGTTTTCTCCAGGCACAGGGCCAGTGACACCATAGATCACATTCACTTCCAGCACAGGGGGTAGGACCCTGAGACATATCTCCCTTGTGTCTGCTTTGGTGATGTTCCTGGGATCTGAAACTTGGGTCTTCCGAATGGTTCTCTATAGGATGTCCAAATGGCCAGCGTTTGGAAGGGTTGGGGTTGAGGTGCAGAGAGCAGTGTGGAGAGGGAGAAACATGGCTTTTAAGATTGTCCAGGAAGCTGTGAGCTGTGACCATGTGGGGCCCAGGGCTGCATGCTTATGTGGAACACACAGGCTGGACAAGCATGGAGACCTGGGCTCTTGGGCTGAGGGGCAACTGTGGCAATCAGATCATGGTTTCCAAACCTGAGAGCCAATGAGTAACAGAAACAGAGGGAGCAGGGCAGGGCTGGCCTGGCTTCAAGTAGGGCTTGGGGAAGGTGGTGCCTCCTCTGCAGGAGGAGGTGGCGGCCAGGCCAGGGCCTGCAGAGCGGGCAGCCCAGGGTATTATTTCCTGTTAGTTGTAGGACCATGCTAGGTTCAGCATCCCAGCCAGGTAATCACCAAGTCACTCTGAGGTTGGGCCAAATGGCTGCCAATGACGTCACAGTGGACCATGTACAAGTAAAACTTTATTGATAAACAGGTCCACCGCTGGATGTGGCCCAGGGCTGCAGGCTGCACATGTGAGCTTGGCAAGATGTGCCAGGCAGGTTCAGAGCTAGTTCAATGCCCCTCCTAGCACAGTGCTCCACTCCCACAGGGCCCTGGCTATATCTCTGGCAGGGCCGCCTTCCCTTCCCTTCCTAGAGGAAAGATCTGCCCCAATGTCTTACGGGGGAACAGAAAGAGGAATAGAAAAACAGGCCCCTGCCCTGCCCAGGGGCCTGCCACTGACCTCCTGCTGTAAGCACCTGGTAGGCTCCTCCCTCTTCTGCCCATAGCCTTCTGAGCTTCCACCCTCCTCCCTCCTCCAGGGAAAACCCAAGTCTTCTCTTTGGCCCATCAGGCTGGGCAGGGCTTCCCTCCTCCAGTCCTCCCTCTACTGCACCAGGCCATGATCTGCCCAACCCCAGGGCCTCTGCTCATCTGTGGCCCCACCTAGTGTAGAAGTAGGCTGAGGCTGGGCAGCTGACAAGCAGAGAGTCAGAGAACACAGACATCCAGGGGAGACATGCTGCCTCAGCTCCATGCCACTGGGGTGAGACTAAAAGTCTTGGGGATGGTATCCCACCTCCTTGGCAGCCCCTACATCCAGACCAGGACACACTGCACCCATCATGCCTGCCAAGGACACCCCATCCGGAGCCGATCTTGTCCTGGCCAGAAATGAAGACACAGGCATGACCAGGTGGGAATAGGAAGCGCTCAGCTCATGGGCTTTAATTGATACTGAACCGGAGGCCAGAGAATGAGGCAAAAATATGAAGTCCTTCATCTGGGGTGGGGAGAGGAGGAAGGGCATGGTTCTGCTTTTGCACAAAAACCCGGACCTCTCTGTGTGGGGCCACCTGCAGCCGCTGCAGAGCCCACAAGGGGCACAGCCTGAGACTCCTGTGGTCTGGCCTCTCCCTCCAGGCCCAAGCTTAGGTCCTTTTTTATTCTCTTTACAATATAAATAGAATTTCCAAGTACACATGGGCACGGCTGCCATCGGGCGCTCAGCAGAGGCCCAGTCCCTAAGTTCCAAGCTGGTCCACAGGCCCAGGGCCCTCAGTCCAGTCCTTTGTCATTTAAGATCAGCTGTCTATCCTGGGCCTGATGCCCTAGGGTGGCCGTGGCTTCTAAAGAGACAGAGCCCATAGCCAACCCGTGGGCGGTGGCGGGTAGTGCAGACTGGGCTGTGAAGTCTGTGTCCTGTGTCACCTGACCAGGGCTTCAAGTGAAAGTGTCACCTGCTTTCTCCTGCCCTCAGCCACACAGAGGCCCTGGTCCAAGGGTGAAGGCTCATGGGACCCCAGGCAGCAAAGGCAGAGTGAAGCAGACTCTGCACAGAGCAGGGACATGGTGGGGGCATGGCAGGGGCCACTCCTGCAGGCCCACCTCCCAGAGCAGGAAGCATGAGGGATCACAAGCGGCCATCACACAGGTCACTGCACACTGGACGTTGCTGTCCCTTCCAGGGATACAAAAGTGCCTTTCCACCTGCTCAGTAGACAAACATCTGCAGGTGTCAAACACAGATGAAACTTGTGTCTCTTCGCATCCTGGTTTAGAGGAAAAAGAATGTGCCTGCTGTCAGTTTTTAAAGCCACAAATCTAGAAAACAGGTTGGGGCTGTGCCCCAGTGTCCTTGGCTAGCATCTGTCACAGGAGGCTCTGGGATGCCCCTTAGCACCTTTAGGAGAAGAGCAGAGCCAGGCCAGGCCCCATGGAGTCACTGTAGTCCAGGGGTGCTGGTCCCACTCCCTGAGTCTGGCCAAGTTGGATCCTGCTGGTCCTGTTACCAGTTCCATACAGTGGGACAGGAGTGGGCAGGATCTAGAAGGGTGCTCCAGGCCGGCCCTGTGCCTGCAGCAGGCTCTCCATGAAGGACAGGTATTCTGGGCTATGCCCTGTGTCCTCAGTGGTGGTGGCCAGCACTGAGGCCACCCGTGGGCGCTTGGCAGCCTTCACATCATCTCCAGAGAAGCCGGGCTCCTGTGGTGTGCCAGTGCTCAGTGACTGTAGATATCAGAGATAGATCAGATTGTCTCCCTGGCAAAGCCCCTTGGGACCATACCCTGACTCACACCCAGGGCGTGGCTCCCATCTGCCCCTGTTCCTTGGCTGAGTGGGGAGTCTTGACAACTGTGGACAGTGCCAGGGTGACACTCATGGCCAAGGAGGAAAGGACAACATGTTATGAGACATGTGTCTTCAATGCCGCAAATGGAGTTGCCAGGGACACTCACCAGCCGGGAACGCACCCTCTTGGGCAGTTCCTCTTCCAGTGTGAAGATGTCCCCACGCTTCACAGTCAGCTGAGACCCATCCTCAAACTCTACCTGCATTGAGATAGAGGAGTCTAAGCATGGGGCTTGCCACGGGATCCTGGGTCACAGGGCCTCTGGACACCTGCCCAAGTCTGGGGCTGGCCTACTTCCCAAGCAGGCCCTGTGTGGCATATGGCCAATACAGAATAAGATGAGGCTAGGCAGCAGGCCTGCAGCCTCTAGGGTGAAAAGCCAGAAGGCCCTGGACGGGAGGCTAAGGGGCTTCCCCAGGGCCCTCCAGACCTGGGACCTGTTTCCCTAAACTCAGAATGTCAGCTATGGGAAGTCACCCCAAACAGGCTTCCTGTTCCATAATGGATACCCAGTGCTAGGATGGCTCAGGCTGCCCGGCTGGGAGGTAGACATCGTGGGTGCTTGGGGACCTGACTATCTTCTCTGGGGACAACAGTGAAGATAGTAAATGACCAGGGCCTGGGAGCCAGCCTAGGTGAAGTAAAGGGGTAGAGGTCAAGGCCCCTTTTGATGCCTTTGAGGGTATACTGCTGTCAGGCCAGCAACAGTGCCATACACATGGAGTCAGGTTCCCCAGGAGGAAGGAGTTCTGGAAGTCACCCACTATCTCCCAGCTCTGCTTCAGCTGTGATACTCCATGAGGCCACTCTGTATCCATGCCCCTAACACTCAGACACCAGCACCCTAGTTGTCTGAATGCCCTGCTGGCTCTCAGTCCAGGCTACCCTATCCGGGCTCACATAGGCTTCTGGAAACATCCTGAGTGATATGAGTGTACCTATCCCCTGGGCTACAGGGTGGCATGTCCTGGCTGGCCTCCTGGGCTGTGCTGGCACCATGCTTGCCCACACTGTCTGCAGGGACAGGAATAGCTGGGCTGGACCTGTCCCTTCCCCTCTTCATCTGCTGAGGTGGGAGCACAGTTAGGCTGCAGTTGACTCCCTGTTATTTGTCTCTGTGCTTCATGTTGCCGAGACAAGGTGGTGTAGTCACAGTGCAGGCTGGGCCACTCTGCCCCGGGCTGCACCCCACCTCGCACTCCCACTGTAGCTTGTCCCCAGCCCTGGCCTGCCTATCCTTTAGTCTGTATGACATAGGGTAGGCTGGTAGAGGCTGGGTGTCTGCCAGAGGGGCCCGCACATGCACACGAAGGCCTCTGTGAGGCTCCTTACCTGGTAGATGAGGCTGGTGGCCATGGAGATAAACCTGGCTCTGTACAGATTACCGTCTGTCCACCGCAGCTCCACCAGCTCGCCCTCAGAGGGTGGCCCTAGCCGTAGGCAGTCTCTGCTCTACAGGGAGGGAATGGTGAGGCCCTGTACAGCATTCCCCTGCCGCCCCTGCTGCCCCTGCTGCCCCTGCTGCCCCTGCTGCCCTGCCCCTCACCGTGATGCTCTCTGGGTACAGGTTGTCACTGTAGGAGCCATCGTCAAAGTTGACCTCGTAGAATGTCTGCGCAGTGGTGCCAATGACCCGGCAGCGATAGTAGAGCCCGTTGCGGTTCTTGGTGATGACAATCTGGCCCAGGGACACCGTGCGCAGGAGCTGGCCCTGGGTGGGGCGATGGTACATGAAGTCCGGGCTTTGTCCACATGGCTAAGTGGGAAGAACTAGCCCACAAGGACCGAGCCCAGTCATGTGGGCAGGGCTATTGGTGGTATGGGCGGGGCTATGGCCACTGCACTTACCCCTGCTCCGCTGGCCCGGTGCTTGAGGCAGGTGATGGACACCACATAGGGCCAGTCATCCGGTTCCATGAGGACACCAGCAGCATGCGCACAGGTCACATGGAAGGATGTGGAGCAGTGCTCATAGGAGCACTGGATGCAGGCACCCGACACCCTCTTCATACGCTTGCGGCAGTAAACGCATTTCTGCAGAGGGTGGAGAACAAGGTTACCAGCAAAGCCAGAGAGGAACCTTCCAGAACAGGTCAGGGGGGCAGGGATGGGGAGCAATGCGACACAGGACTGGACAGGACAGGACTGGAGCTTAATAGCATCTGAACCCAGCCCTTCTCAGGTCTCCTCCCTGATGCCAAGTCCCCACCCTCCCTGCAGCTCAGAGGACAGGATGGTGTCACAGCATTTCCTAGTGCAGAGCCACTGGGGGACCACAACTCCAGAGGCCATGTGCACAGAGGGGCAGGACTTGCTGTCAGCATACTACCCTCCTGAGCCATGATGCTCTTTCTCAGAGCTACCCTGGCTTCATCAGACCACCCAGCAGTGAACCCCTGCTTCTGAAGGGGTCTCTGAGACCACCCACTAGGCCTGGGGAGCCACTGTGCTGGGAGCCAGCCCAGGTCCCACAGAACTCCGCAGCAGCCCTCCACCCAGTGTGGCCTGGCAGCAGTAGAAATGAACCAGGCAAAACCAATGCAAGGCATTGTCCACGGCCAACACTGAGGGCCTAGCCTCCAGCATTCCGACACCACCACAGCCAGTGTGCTAAGTGTCCTGAGCAGGGCCTGGCCGAGGTCTGAGCTGAGCCATCTCCATTCCCCACCCCCTGGCTAGGCCACCTCCCAGATGTAAGAAGCCCCTTGCCCCATGCCTGGGACACAGGGTCGGAGCAATTGGGCCGCACTCAGGCACCACTCAGCTGACACAGAGGGTGGGGGTGGGAGGCAGGAGAGTGATTGGGAGTGTCTGTAGCAAGCTAGGCCTAGGGAACAGATACTCTGCAGACAGCCATGACAGTCTACATGGGAAGGGCCGGGAAAGCTGAAGCCCAGAGAAGTCAAGGGGCCTGTCTAGAGGCACACAGCACCTGGACAAGCAAACTGGAGTCTGAGACCTCCTCCACTAACCTGCTGAAGAGGGGTGTGTGCGTGTGCGTGTGTGTGTCCACGCTCACACAAGAGCCTCAGTATGCAGCACCATGCAGTGCCTTCAATTTAACTGAGACTTCAACTGTGTGATCTGAATGGAAACAAGTCAAGGTGGGGACAACAGTTCTCAAAGGTGGCAGATCTGAAAAGGTGCCCTCCCTGTGTGCAGTCACCATGGAGAAGGGCTGCATGGTGCAGGAAGGGACAGAGATGAAGGAAAGGTTCCTTGGGGAGTTTCATAACAGTGACAACCAACTGTGCTTATGGCATGCGTGCAAAGACCAGATCCATTTCTGCATCTGCCTCTGTCTTGGCCATACCCATGAGTGTCAAAGATGCAGAGTGTTCCAAGATGCAGAGTCAGGTAGGTGAGGGAAGTGAACCAGCAGTCTGGCCACTCAGTGGAGTATTACTTGGGCATGAAAAAGGAAGAAGGCTGGAGAGATGGCTCAGTGGGAAAGCATTTATCATCCAACTGTAAGGATGTGGATTCGAATCCTCAGAACCCACATAAAGCCAGATGCAGATTATTTAAATGCCAGTGTTAGAGCATGATGGGAGCCAGAGCTGGGGAACCCCTGGAAGCTGACCAGCCAGGTAGTTGGACATACACATGGAAAGACTCTATGTTAAGCAAGATGGATGCAGAGGACTGACACTTGAGGTTGTCCTCTGGCTCTACACACACACCACACACCACACACACACACACTCACTCACCCGTGCACACAGACAACACAACTAGAAAATGAAGCTTGGGAACGCTACTCTGAGGTTAACAGTTGCAGGCAGCATGGAGGGGAGGGGCAGGCTGGCTCTCACTGGGTGCAAGTCTTGCATGAGGACAGCAAGTACCATTGAACTGAGGCACTGACAGGCCCTGGCAGTCTCTAGACAGAGCCTGAGAGTTGGGACACTTGGACCAGGGGGGCTGGCTGCCCCTGGAGCACTGCCACTGTGTCCTATGCATAGCTCCCCACCCTGCAATAGGTCTGAGGTCAGCGGCAGCAGTCCTGGGGACCTACCAGTTTCCATCGCTGCTCAGGGATGGCACTGACGTCCACTGGGTTGCGTTCAATCACATTGAGGAATCGTACCTCGGGGACTGCAATGGCGCAGATCACGTGAATCCACCTGAGAGGTCAGGACAAAGTCACAGGAGCAGTGCAGGTCCCAGGCTGTCCCCAAGAGGCCAGTCAGGCTGGGTGCAGGGAGGGCGGGGAGGGCAGCACACAGGTGAGGTTACAGGGCAGCTAGGGCACACACCTGTGCTCTGTGGTCCTCTGTAGAGCTCCCCCCCGCAGGTTGCACAAACAGCATTCCTGAGGGACAGATCAGTGTGGTGAGGTGCGGCCACCTCCACCATGTGCCACCCAACCCCAGCCTGTACAGCTAAGATCAAGGCCAGTGGTACACGGGCCCAGGACCTCCCAAGCTCTAGGAGCCAGCCAGCACAGGTGAGTTACCGCAGTCCAAGCGTGGGCCGCACACCGGGAACATGTCCAGCCCTCTTTGGCCAGCTCAGGCCGGACACCATAGCAACCTGGAAGACAGTGGAGCGCTGAGAGCAGCCCAAATATGTCACCTGGAACAACTGCATGTAGCCCTGCACACCTGTAGTTCCCCATATCTGCATGGTACAGCCATCCAGGCCAGAACCCTGGACAGTGTCCCCCCACATGAAAACACACTAGGTTCTCCCTCTCCCCAGAGCCCTTCACACTGAGGCGGGGCGGCTGTCGACACTCACTGGCATGGACCTGCAGGCAGCAGTGGGCGCAGGAGATGAGCGGGCTGGTGCCGTCCTCACCGACGTAGGAGTTGGCAGGCAGCGGCTCTGTGTTCTCCCCACTTGAAGTGAAGCACATCTCAGGGATCAATGGCCGTGTCCTCTGGCCACTTTTGGAGGGAGGCTGGACACCACTGTCCCGCTCTGTCTGTACTGACTGCAGAGTCACAGCACTCAGCGCAGGGCCACAGTAGGCCAGGCTGCACTGGGGCTGAGTGGGACAGGTGACAGTGGGTGCCATCAATGTGGGGAGACCACTGAGGCAGCTCACCTGGCTGTAGGGGTAGAAGAGAGTACAGATGGCACAGTAGGGCTCACTGAGGGCGGCTGCTGCGTTGAACTTCCTCTCGGCTTGGAAGCTAGCCGCCTTGTTCTTCCACTGCAGGGACAGCAGCGATCTCAAGGCCTCAGGGTCACTGACATCATCCTCTCCTGAGAACAGGAAGGCTTCTGGGATGGATCAGGGGGGTGAGCTGCAGGACAGGTCCTGCAGCAGTGCCACCCTACTGGGCACTTTCACAGCACCAGTCCTGGCTTCTGTCAGGGAGGGGACACTGGTTTCCTGCCCTGAGTCTCCCTGAGCCTAAAGCCCAGACACTTCAAACATGCTAACCTCAGACACATCCTCCTGTCTATGAAGGAACCTCAGGCATAGGCTGTTAAAGGCTGACTCTCCAGTGCAGCCACAGCTGGACAGAAGGACAGAGGGAGCAGGAGGTGTCAGCTGTCCCCTGGGATTGCTGGAGTCCACTCCATTCGCATCACCTTCGACCTTCCAGCCCTAGGAACTCCTTGCATGAAGTCTGGGGTGACCTGCCTGCTGTCCAACCTGCTCAGCCTGAGAAAGTCCCACATAATCTCAAGGGACCCAGAGACCCCATGACTGCTGGGTCTGGGGCATGGAGCTTGGCGGATCTGCCAGTCCAGGACTCCCCAGAAAGCATTCTTGGAAGAGCCCAGCCAGGAGTCAAGAATCTAGGGGTCTGGGTCTCAACTGCTACCCAGGTTTTGTCACTCCTGTGGCAAGGTCATGGGTGGAAGGACTGCCAGACTGCTCCTAGATCCTGCCAGAAGCTTAGAAGGAGCCAAACCCACCATGACCTGCACACAGGTGCAGCCCTACCTGCCTTGTTAGCTAGCCGGAGACCTCTGTACCCAAGGCTCAACCCACTGGGAAGTCCCTTCCTGAGGCTATCAGTAACCCTCATAGTCACACCATGCAATGGGGAAGACACTTAGGATACCTAGCTCTGCAAGCCCTGCCTAGAAGGTCCTGTGCAACAATGAGAGCAGTTGCCACTGCTGCCCACAACCATGGCCCCAAGCACAGCCTACACATCACAACCTCTGGCGCCTCAGCCGCCTGCCACAGGCTGAATGTTGCAGCCCACTGTTCAGATGGATGAAAGTATCAACGGCAACAGTGGCCTGGTCTGGCTAGAATCTGGGCCCTCAATGGTCTAATGACATTTGAGGTGTTGGGTCGTGGCCAGTGTGAATGGGAAGCAGGGTGGAGTGGAGGCCCTGCAAGCAGCAAGGACTGTGAGTGATACAAGGCATGGGGACATGGACAGTTGGGCCTACAGATGTGAGGGGACAGAGGAGGCTGTGCTGAGCCTCACAGAGCATGGTGGCTGGATGGGTGGACACTGGCACCTGTGGAGGGGTTAGTCTGGGCCCCATGCAACTGGAAAGAACGTTGCATGGTGGCTGGGCCTATGCTCACCTTCATCACTTGAGGCCTCCTGCTTGACCACAGACAGCGGGGATCGAGTGGGTGGCCGACCCAAGGGGTGACGCCGGCTCTTCTTGATCTCCACCTTCAGCTTAGAGAAAGGGGTTGTTCCCTGAAACAGAACTCTGTGAGTCCTGGGACCTGTCGCCCACAGCACGCAGGCACACACACTCACACACACTCACACACACACCTGTCCCCCAGTGCACATGCACACTCACACAGTCATCCACAGCACCACACCCCACACTCCTGTGCCCCATACCATGTGCGTGCGCACAGACACACACACTCCTGTCATCCACAGCATACACTCACACACATTCCTGTCATCCACATTACACACATCCACATCACACACACACACATGCACACACACACACATTCTTGTCCCCCACTGCACATGAACATTCACACACTTCTGTCCCCCAGTGCATACACATACCAGCGCCCCCAATATACTCAACACACATTAATATATACACACTTCTGTTAGCCACAGCACACACTCACATACTCCTGTTGACCATTGTATATATGCACACAAACCTACTCCTCACAACACACATGCACACACATTCACTCCTGTCTCCCACAGTGCGTGTACACACACACACACACACACACACACACACACACACACACCACACACCCAGAGTTGCCGCCCTGTGTGGCAGAACTACCAATGTACCCAGTTGCCCTTAATCACCCACCTGTGAGTCACCAGCCTGGGCCTGGTCTTCCTCTTCTGGCCCCAGCTCCATAGGTGCCAACTGTGCGTGGGCAGAGTGCTCCCTGTCCCCATCGGTGCTGCTGGTGCGGGGTAGCACGTACAGCATTGGGATAATGGGCCGTGGCCGCACCTCTGCTTCCTCAACTGGCGCCCCAGGAGGCACGACATTGAGGGGTGTTGGTGGAGGACCCCCCTCTGCAGCCATGGGGCCCATAGCTGGCCCTGGAGACTTGGGTTGGGGTGGTGGCCTCAGGACCTCCTCAGTGGGGAATAGGGCTGGTGGGGCAGACAGCAATGGGGGTGACAGCGGGCTGGGAGTCTTCTTCTTATTTCTGGCCTTAGTAGGCCGAGGCTTGCCTCTGCCATCCTCTGGGGAGAGAAAGAGCCATTCAGAACCAAGTGGAAGCAGATGGAAGTGCTGGAGATGATTCGGTGTCCCCAAACACTTGGACAAGTTCAACCTCTGCAATTGCCCAGTACTGGACTGCTGTACTTAGAGACTCTGATTCCTGACCTGGTAGAGAGCTGAGACCTGCCATCCCAGCACTCAGAGTGTGGTGGGAAGAGCAAAGAGCTAGCCTGGGCTGATGATGCCAGCTCAAAACCAAACCAAACAAACCCCAGAGCCTTTGGACTTAGGTGTGGGAGGGAGCTGGGCTCTCAGGAAGGCTGCCCACGGCCAAGGGGCCTGCCAAGCCAGCACACATGTAAGAGAAGCCACTCTTCTTATAAACACACTACTCCATGCTTCTGCTGTCACTGCAGACAACACACCACACAGCCTGGAGGGATCCAGCGGCAGATGGGCCTGGGGACAATCCTGCCAGGTGACATAAAGGAGAGAGCAAATGGGGCTTGCCTTTGGTGCCATGGTGTCTGTATAGTACATCATTAACCAGGGACAGGTGACAGGGACAGAAGATTAGGGTTTGGTCACTCCTAACATGCTCTTTAGGGAGAGCCACCTAATCCTGTGTGACCTGGAACCTAGCCCTCTACACTGGGCTCCAGGGATTCACTCCTGCTGTGCGTGGCCTGGGCTGCGGAATCCAGGCCTGGAACTTGGCACCTGCCCCGCTCAGCCAGGCCGCTGATGGGAGGGAAGCATCCTGTCCCTTCCTCACACCGGAGTCAGGTACCGGGAGTAGGCCAAAGGTAAGGACTCACTATCCAGATGACAGATTGCACTCTGTCTCCAGTATGTTAGGATGGCACCTCCAACCCTAGACACTCAGCTTCCCACCCTGCAATGGAGCATGGGTGCAAGCAGGTGGGTACCCCTCAGCCCTGATTCACTCTATACCAGGGTTGCTTGGACCAGGATGAACCCTCATAGGATGTGTCCTGGGGTGCACTGTTGTGCACTGACTGTGGTGAACTCAGCCTCTTCACGGCCCCTGATCCCGACCCCCAGGGCACTCTCCTGGTTTTCCTATGACCTAAGAGATGTGGATGCCTTGGCATCTCTAGGCTCTGTATGGCCATGAGATAGAGGGAGCCCTTAGCAGAAGCCCAGGAGGGAGTGCCTCAAAGCTCACTGTCTCAGCACAGACCCCCAGGGGCGCATGAGCATGAGCACTACTGCAGCCCTGCACCTTGGGAGCCAGGGGTGGACTGAGAGTCTCAATCTGGTTCCTCTGGAGTGTCGGGGTAGACAACCTGGTGGACAGGTCCTCCAGGGGTGGCCAGGAGATATGGCCAGGTGCCCCCAACATATCTGCATTGGTCTGACTGGTTCAGGGTCACAGGCCACGGGAGGCCAGGGGGTGTGGTAGGCCACATATCTATAGGTATGATCTCTGTCCCAGTTCCTAAGGTTGGGCACACTTGGGAAGATGCAGGTAGTTCTGTCTCCTGGGTTGCTGAGCCAGAGTTGGCCAACCACAGCTCTGTCAATGGCCACTCTGGCAGCTCAGGCCTATCATGGAACCAAGGTCCACCTGTGCTATTGGGAGAGTCTCAAACCATTACCTGTCACTGCCCAGGAAGACAGGTTGTGGGATAGGAGGGCGGTGCCTAGGACACTGCCTTCTGACCAACCATTCTGTGTTAGTGTTCTGTCCTGCTAGAAAGTCTGGCTCCCTTCTGTGGCACACCAAGCCTCAGGCCTCAGAGCAGCGGAGGCCCTACTGTGTCATAGCCACTGTGACTATTTCCATCCCTCAAGTGGCAGCCAGGCCTCCAGGTATGTGGCTCAACACCACAGGTAAAGAGGTGGAGGTGCAGCTCTCCCCACACAGAAGGTGGGAAGAGAAGACTCACAGGGAACAGTTAATTCAGCCCTTACTGCACTCCCAAGTGACTGAGCGTCCTGTGTGCTTGGGAGGCCTGGAGACAGGGTGGGTTAGGGAGACAACCTCTTGGGGAGACTGGGGTGGATTGAAGCTTTTGTCACTGTGCCACCCTATAGCACGGGCACAGAAATATGAGCTGTCACCCCCCCCACACACACACAGGCTTCCCAGCCTTAACACACTGGGGTCCCCACCTCTGCACAGAGGTCCCTCTAGGTTCATATCATGCCCCAGAATTGACATCTTGAGAGTAGCTACCAACAGCACAAATGATATGATGATCTGAGGGTGGCTCTGGTCTTCACAGTTAGCACTCCTTCCAGCTTTGGGACACACCACTCCTGAATCTTATATGCTGGCCAAATGTTAGCTGCAGTCTGCGGACCTTTGGATCCCTCAGCCTAGGAGATGTCACCCAAAGGCCCACACATATGCCACATCTTCAGAACTGACCGATGGTTGTGATCTTGCCACACATGGTCACAGCAGGTACCTGTGACACACAGGGCTCTGGTGGCAATACACCTGTGAAGCTAGTGACGCTAGCTGCTTCCTCACACCCATCAGAGAGGACATCCTGAGTGTCATTTGAGTTCTTTTCCAAGAGGCACACCAATCCTGCCAGTCTGTCGCCGTCCTTGGTGGTCCCAAGTCTACTGGAATGCCCTGGCAACCCTAGCCGAGAAGCTCCTGTTCAGAGTGGAGGCAGCCCATCCTCCATCCCAGAAGTGGGCAGCAGCCCCTGAAAATGGAGGGCCAAGCATGTGGCAAGCTGAGCTATGTGGCAATGGCCTGGTGTGGTTCTTGTGGACACCTTTGACTGCTGGGGTACATCAGGAACCTGGCCATTTCCATCTGTTCCAGTAACCACCTGCCTGGTGGCTGCTCTTTCTGCTCTCTGAGGAGGAGGCCTCAGATACCATCATCCATGTCCTCAGAAAAATGCCGCCTGCTACAGGGAAGGACACTGCTTCCACTTAAAACTGACAAGGTCGAGGTCAAGGAGAATCTTAAGTCAGCAGCAGACAGTGGGGGCCCCCAACAACAGCCACGTCTTGCCCCTGGGGCCTGAGGCTTTGTCACCTCCCACAGCAGAAGAGACCGTATAAATAGAGCCAAGGACTCTGAGGTCACATGGGATCCTCAGAGGAAGCAGGATGAGAAGCAGACAGACTGGGAGAGTCGAGGAGACACTTTGCTCCCTCACACCATAGTCAGGAAGGAGGAAGGGCTTTACCTGACACCAGTTCCAAGGGAATAAACATACTTCAAGGTACCAAGATCCCGTAGCTGGTCACACGGCAACAGGAAGCTCACAAGCCAGTGTGGGAGGCAAAAGCAGGGAGCCCAGGCTAGACCCTCAGTATGCCACCTACTTCCTATGGCTTCTCTGTATGCTTGTGGATATTGGCATCATTCCTGCCCGCAGCTCCTATGGATCCACTTATACCATGATGACCTCAGGGCCTTCTGCATGTCAGCAGGCACCTGACCTCCACACTCCAGCCCCACTCAAGCATCCAGTTTGGAGCTCCCTGGAGCTGTGGCCATCAGTTTCTCCTTGGCTGTTATCTGTCTGAACTCACTGTATAGCTGGCTCTGACTGGCTGGTGGGAGCTGCTGTTCACCCGTGGCTGGCTTATCCACAGCACTTACAGGCCCTGAGTCTCTGGACATGTGTGGCCTTGCCCTCAGCCACAGGAGTCACTCTGTCTCTGGTCACATTATATCGTGGCCACCCTGCTTTCCATCATTTGGCATTTCTGGGCAGGAAGACCCTGTCATGGTGTACTGTGGACAGTTCTCTTGTCTGTAACTCCCCTTAGCTGCCAGTGCAAATCTGAGATGTTGTGGCCTCTTACCACTGCCTCACACTGCAGAAAGGCCAAAGAGGGAAGCCCCACCCTACCTGGGCACAAGGCTACAACTGAGTGGACACTAGCAGCAGGAGTAAGGCATGCCTGTGCAGCACAAGAAAGCTGGGACACGGTGCCAGACTGCAGCTCAAGGTCCCCATGTGCATAGGCGCCTCACGGTGTAACCTGGCCAGCAGGAGCAAGACCGAAGGGACCCAAACTTCATGCTGCAAGTACCCAGCACCGACCTTCCACAGCCTCTGCCTCGTGGCCCTGTGAAGGTACCAGCTCTTCCTCCTCCTCGTCCTCAGGCATGGCCTCTCCTCGGGAACAGCCTCTGGCCTCATCCAGAGTAGCTACCCCAGCCGCGGCTTCCCCTGGAGACCTGGACTCTTCAGGTTTTGACTTCTTGGGCTGGCTCCGTCTCCGGTGTGACCTGGAGGAGGGCACTGGTCAGGCAGGAGAGGAAACAGACGCAGTCTAGGGTGGGCAGGGTGAGGAGCTGGGCTGGGGTGAAGCAGGTGATGGTGGCACAGGATGGGCAGAATGCTGGGGGCGATGCGAGGGAGATCACTTACGCCGGCCCTGGCCTCCTGGTCGGCTCCCGCCTCCTCTCCTCCTCAGCCTTTCTCCAGGGTCTGCTCTCCTTCACACTAATTTGTCTAGAATGTAAATTTTAGGGTTTTCCTCTGGCTCCCGTGCCCTCTCTATACCCTCCTCATAGGGCTCTCAAGCCCTGAACTCAGCCTGAGCATAGCAAGGTGCCACCCTCCTGGCAGCAAGGATGGTCCCTGGCACCAACAAACCAGCCCTGACACAGGATACAACTCAAGGCTGCGGGGCTTAGCCTCACTGAATGAGGCGATAGGCTCAGCAGGTGCAACAAGGGCACAGGCAGGACCTCCCCTAAAGCTATTTCAACTGGTAAGGGAGAATGACGTCCTGCAGCTGTGTCCCTGGCAGCCCCAGCCCATAGCCCTCACCCATCCCAGCCCCTCCGTGGCCCAGAAGAGCTGGAATGCTTTGCAGCATATCTGGCCCTAGGCATTGGCCTCTGTGGTTCTGGCCATGGTATGCCCTCCTCTCCCTCACGTCTGTGGCTGAAACACCCCTGACCAGGGCAGGATCCCTCGGTGAATGTATGAGCCCCACAAGATGACCAGCAGGCAAGCAGGTAGCATTCCAAGGACGAAGACAGAGGTAAGGTGTGCACACACAGTGGCTGCAGGAGGATGGGCTACAGAACAGGCAGGAGGGGTGGGAAGCATTGACAGAGGAGAGAAAGAAGGGGCTGGGGACATAGGGCCTCGGATCCAGGGACAGTCTATGCCTTGGGGTAGGCAGCCCCAGCAACAGGGTGACTGGAATACACCAAGTCAGGAAGTTTGGTGGCTCAGCCTCCAACTGTTCCCCCAAGGTCTAAGGTTGCTTTCAATGGCTCCAGCTCCTGACAATGCTCACAGGCTGCACCAACTCTCCTGGCTACAGCTTCCTGAGTAACCCTGACTCAGTCACTGTCCTGACCCTATTATGAGCTGGGACTGGAGGCTGCATCAGGGGCCTGCCCAGCCCTTGCACAAGCAGACTGGGACAGCTGGGGCTGTGCACAGCACCATTTACAGCTGAACACGCCAGCTAGTCTGCCAGGTTCCCACAATCACAGGGAAGCCATCTTAAGGGCCCATCTGTGCCCCATACCAGAAAATAAGGAACTTGGGACTCACACAAATATGCTGCACCCATCCAGAGCAGAGAGGGCAACTATACATCAAAAAATAGCCTTGCTGATGCTGTTATGAGAACAAGCCCAGCCCAGTCCTGTCACACCCCCACATTAACACCTCTTCCCGAGGCCAGACACAGACATGGCCACTCTTCTACAGCAGCTTCTCTTCAGGCAGCCAGAGCGCTCTATGCCCTTGCATCTGTGTGTCCCATAGCTGGGGCAGGGCTCTTGGGTGATTATTGGATGATTTACTGCTTCCTGCCATCTCCAGGTGCTCTTGCCCCACTCCTACCCATTAAGCAGGTTGTTAACAGTTCCACACTGATGACCCTAGCAACCCTGGCCCTGTTCCAGGTGGCACACATCACGATGCCTCTAGCAAGGTGAGCCTTCCGTGAGCCTTCCATGTGTCCTGAGGAGCTGCAAGCCTATCTTTCTTCCCCTGAGTCCAGTCTGGCTGGGGGACCCTGGGAGGAGATCCTGGGGCGGGATCACAGGCCACAAAGGCTTGCTCTGCAGCCTTTAGCTGGGTGCCTGCTCTCTCTGGAAGCTCTGAGGATTGCCTACTGAAGCCAGGTGAGGACCCATGGGCATGTACCACATCTCGGGCCATCAAAACCAGGCCGCACAGAGCCACTCCTGCAAGTGCCTTTGCCTATCTTAGAACTTGAGCAATGAAGACACTGAAGAATGATCAAGAACCAGAGACTGCTCACCAGGAGAAGACATAAAGCAGGTAACAGTGGGTAAGACTGCAGCACATGCAACAGTGTGGAAGAGAACGTGGTGAGGAAGGAAGGTTGTAGACCACAGTCTGACTGTCCTAGACAGTGCCCATGGCCTGCCTGCAGAGCAGGACCCTATGGCCA
Organism: Mus caroli; assembly: GCF_978045245.1. Lineage (NCBI taxonomy): Eukaryota > Metazoa > Chordata > Mammalia > Rodentia > Muridae > Mus > Mus caroli. The sequence goes on from NW_028227273.1 coordinate 38,503,879, forward strand.
GGGCCAAGGACCAGCCAGTACCGACCCCTGGGCTAGACAAAGAACCCCTGAACTCGTCAGGAATGGAAGGTGGCAGGCTGCCTGGCACAGCCAATGTAGGCTAAGGCTGCAGCTGGTTCCAGAAGATACTACAGATCCTGCAATATTTGAAAGCCATCGGGATCCTAACAGTAGTGTCTACAGGTCAAGGCAGCAGGTACGTTCCTATGCAAGGTCTTGTCAACACTGTTGGCTTCTGAGTGGTGGTCATAGCCTGGCCTGCTGGGTGCAGAGTTCTTGGACCTCCCTGGTCCTTCACGGGCAGACACCTGAGTTTGTTTGTTTGTTTGTTTGTTTGTTTTCTGGTTTTTTGAGACAGGGTTTCTCTGTATAGCCCTGGCTGTCCTAGAACTCACTTTGTAGACCAGGTTGGCCTCAAACTCAGAAATCCGCCTGCCTCTGCCTCCCAAGTGCTGGGATTAAAGGCGTGCACCACCACGCCCAGCCAACACCTGAGTTCTATGCGGTCTCATAGCTGTGGCTCATGTTCAGCTCTGAGGGCTATCCTTGACCTATCAGAATCTCAAACCCTGAGGAGTTGCAGGAGGCAAGGAGTAGGATGGACACCTGGAATGAGGGGCTGAGCCTAGCCATGTAGGTCTCCCTCTTAGAAAATGGAGTCAGGGGGCTGGTGAGATGGCTCAGTGGGTAAGAGCACCCGACTGCTCTTCTGAAGGTCCAGAGTTCAAATCCCAGCAACCACATGGTGGCTCACAACCATCCGTAACGAGATCTGGCGCCCTCTTCTGGAGTGTCTGAAGACAGCTACAGTGTACTTACATATAATAAATAAATAAATCTTAAAAAAAAAAAAAAAGAAAATGGAGTCAGGTTCCTCCCCAACCCTGTTACCTACACTACCACCTCTAACTAGGGACATGGGCACTATGGGTGATCGATCACACTACTGTAAGGAGCAGGGCAGTATGGTCCACTCATCCTTAGGAGCAGGGCATCTGGTATTAGCTTTGGCCCTATGAATGCTTGCAGGGGACCTGCCAGCTCTCTGAAATGCAAGGGTATCAGGATTACATCACCAAGTAAGTAGCAGCAAGCATTCAGATGCCCGGGGAAAGGGTCTGAGACTCTGCCTGAGATGACCAGACAACTCCTGTTATAGAAGCAGAAATAAGTAAGAGAGTGGAGGGAGAGGGAGGGCACTGGGGGCGGCTACTCACCTGCGCAGGAGCTTGGCCTTGATGGAGGTGCGCGAGGCACTCCAGGAGCTGAGCTCAGGACTGCTCAGGGCTGTGGGCCTCGTGTGGTCCAGCACTGTGAGGTCACGGCCTTGCTTCCATTGCTCATAGCGTTCGGGCTGCAGGATGCGTACAAACACGTCCATGGAGATCTTGACCATGTCCTTTCGACATGTACACTGTGGAAACACACAGAGGCACTGAGTCTCACACCCGGCACCTGCCTCCCATGCTGCGGACACAGCCCAGTATGAGGATGAGACTGCTAGTTCAGCCCCCTCTCTGGCCTCACCACAGGTAGGCCAGACCAAAAGACCCCCAGAGGGAATGCCCACCGATGAGTGGATGCCCAGCCTTGCCCAGTGAGAAGAGAGGGAAGATGGACATGGCATCATTCCCAGAAGGCAACATGGTCTTTATACATCAATCACCCAGGACCAGGCAGTCTGGCTGCCATCTAAAGGGCCTACCTAGAAGATGCAAGCCTGGGTCTGGCAAATCCAGACAAGCTAGGGAGCAGTCAGTGCCTTGTGTTCACCACCTAGGTTGGACACTCCTGAGCCAGTCTCCCTCCTGGCCTGGAGGGCACAGGCCTCTCAAGCAGCATGACAACTGTGTCACAGAACAAGTTGGGCCAGAGTGACATGGTGGCTGAGATACTCTTGCGTCTCTTCTCCTGAGGGGGCTGCAGGCTGTGATGCTGCAGATAGGGTGGTATGCTCCTAAGCCCACTGTGAGCTCGCTGCTCCCATTCTACAGCAGCTATGACTCCATCTAGAATGCCCTTAATGGAGAGGAAGAAAACAGAGGTGGGTATGAGGAGCCCTTCCTGGCTTCCCCATTCTACTGAGGAAGCCTCAGCAAGGCTGGTCCTGGTACATGAGGGAATGTCCTGTGGCTCCCACCCTTCTTTACTGGAGGGGAAGGCACTGGGAATCTGTCTGGGTTCAGTATACTGAGTGAGAGGGAGTATTTATGGGTGAGCGATTTCCAGCAAACTCAACTTGCTTAATGGGAATGTGCAAGATAGCGTCTGTGCAGGGACTTGGTCAGTCAGCAGTGGCCGCAGATGGTGCCCAAGTTGTGTGTTCCTGAGCCTGGCCTCACTGAGCCCTCATCAACTGCAGATTAAGGGATCTGTGCCAAGTGGCTCAGCCATGACTTTGCTGTCAGTAATTAGCAAAAGCACCTGAGTGCTCCCATGGGCCCCACACTGCTGAAGCCAGCACCAGTGGCCAGGACAGAGCTGCCAGTACCAGCTGGCCTTGCAATGACAGTGGCCTTTACATACCCCATGTGAGCTCTGCAGACATGGGGAGTGTGTGGCCAAAAGCAAATGTTTTGGGCAAGGTCTGGGAGCAGCAGCCTGGTGGATCTAACACATGGTCCGGAGGAGGGTGGTAAGGTGATCTGACAGCTCAGCCACAGGGAGGGCTTGGTCCATCTTCTAGGTAAGGCCCAAGCAGCTGCCCAGGACTCTGCATCTGGCTACAGCAGCTTAGTAGCACCAGCACAGGAGATAGCAGGCAGTTCTCCACTGTGGAGTCACTCTTTTCCTAAGGGGTAAAGATTTATCTCTGCAGAGGATCTGACTTGACCCTTGCATGCTGGAGCCTTCTCAGGGCTGGGTATCACCCCACCGTTACAGAACGAAGTCACACCCTAAGCCACAAAGAAGGAAAGCAGTCGGGCCACTAAGGCCAAGGCCCTCCAGAGGAGGTGCTGCCTCAGACTTCATTATTTCTTGAGGACAGAGCTTCTTGAGGGCTCACCCGTCAGTGCAATTTAGACTCCCTCCTTGGTGGGCAGCTGTCACTTAGGTGTCCTACTGCCACCTGGGATTCTGAGGTGGTCACGGCCCTTTCTAGTGAGCCCAGCCTGTGATGGAAAGGTGTTATCCCCACTGGGGATTAGTGAGCTCTGAAGATGCCTGATAGCAAAGGGGGGTCCTTGAGGGGCCAGGGTGGCACCCTCACCGAAGTCGCTGGCACTAGCTTAGCTCATCAGCAGATAGGCTTGAGGGTGTCCTGGGACAAATGACGAACAATGCAATGGCACAGACACCTCACACTTCCACTGAGGCTGCCAAGAGAACCTGTACCAACCACCTATAAGGCCCTGCACCCTGAACCCTCACTCCAATGGCCTGACACCCAGGGTTCTGACCTCAAGTGCCATGGTGGCAGCACATTTGCAAGTCCATGGTGGCACTGCCCAGCACAGCCTAGGGACTGCAGCTGCACCCCAGGAGCCCATACTCAGTGCAGTTTGCTGAGAACCTTCCAGAACTGAGGCATAGGAACTTCCGCCTGCGGCAGCTTTTTTTTTTTTTTTTTTTGGTTTTTCGAGACAGGGTTTCTCTGTGTAGCCCTGGCTGTCCTGGAACTCACTCTGTAGACCAGGCTGGCCTTGAACTCAGAAATTCGCCTGCCTCTGCCTCCCAAGTGCTGGGATTAAAGGTGTGCAACACCACGCCTGGCAGCAGCTTCCTTTTTACACCATCCCTGAATGCCAGCCTACCAATAGGACACCCAGGTGACAATAAGACAGTCCTACCAAGGCATACATACCATCAAGCACCTCTGGGAAGGCCAGGATTACTCCCCAGCCACTGACCTGGACATGTCCACCTGCTGAGTCTGCCTCAGAATGGGGCTTGGGGACAATGCAAGGGAAGGCTCCCCTTGGGCTCCTCCCACGAGGCTGCAATGGAGTCTTAAGCAGGGTCTATAGTCTGTCACAGACCTATAGAAATAGCCTAGGCTGAGCATAAGCTGGGACAGCTGTCACACATGACTAGCTGGAGTTATGGCAAGGCATAGGTTACCATCAGTACTTGCCACTGTCTTAGGGTGATCAACACAGCAAGTGACGGCAGAGCTGGTGCTATCCATGGCGTACAGAACAGCTGCAGCTGGGATGACTGAGTTCTCCCCAAGGGGAGAGTGCACGGCACAGAATTGCATCCAGCTTAAGACGTGGCACAGGCATTAGCAGTGCAAAGCCAAGAGCCTGCCTGAATGCCTTGAGAGGCCCAGCACAGGTCAGAGGTCACAGGAGTGTGGCATTGTCCACAAAGGTTGCAATTACCACCCCTCCTGTGTGCTGGGGTCTGGAGCAGGGAAGCAGGGACAGAGCCAGGAATACTTCCTGCCTGCAAGACCCCAAAGCCACCTGCAGGGCCCCAGTCCTCTAAAGGCTGATGTCTTGTGGCCTCGTGCCAACTCTGGGGGAGGGGCTTCCACACTCACACTGAAACACAGGACACAGCAGTGCCTTCAGTTGGGAATGCAGGGAAGGCTGCTCTCCTGCTGCTGGGTCATGAAAGAGAGGGAACCTCACTTCTGCTTCCTGTCCCTCTCCGTCATCACCAGGAAGTAGCCAGAAAGAAGTGACACTGTATCTGCAGCTGCCAACCCTACTACTCTCAGCTCCACTCTGAGAAGCCTCTGTAACTACCCAGGAGAAAGTGGACACAGCAGGCAGAGCTTTGGTGAGCCCTGGCCTGTGCTTTCCAGGCATGCAGAGCTGTGCTGCTCTCCTGACCACCCAACACGGTGGCCCATCAAGGACTGTGAGCCACAGTAGCCTAGCGTAGTGCCCAAGGGGCTCGTAGCTGCCCCTTGGCTAGCAGTCCGGTCTTTCTTGCCCAGCAGAACTCACAGGCAAAGAAGAGTTAGAATCTGCAGTGTGCACACTAAGCATAGACTGACCCAGAGGAATGAGCTGCCACCTGCTTCCCAACCTGGAGCCAAGCTTGGACAGCCCACCTGGACTAGCTTGCAATTCTGCATACAGAGGCTAGGGAGTCCATGGCGCCCACCTCCCTACACAGCTACCTTGTCTTACTTTGTGAACAGATGGCATCCTGCAGCCATCACTCTGTGTCCTGCTGCAGCCATGGAGTCACTCTGCAGCCTAAGGTAATGCATAATACCTCCTTGGGCTGTGTGGAGGTCCAGAGCTTAGTGTGTCTGCACATGGTGCAGACACCTCTAATGTGCTTCTGTGTAAGAGACCCCACCTGTGTTGACAGCAGCAGCTTGCTTCCTTGGGTGGCCCTCACTCCTGGGCACTGGTACTCCTCAAAGCATGTGACCTACTCCTGCCTGTCTGTGTCATTACCCACTTCCCTACACAGATCCTGATGGAGACCAATTGTCCATCTCAGATCCTTCTCGGCCACTGACTATCAGGAGCCTAGCCAGGTCAGTGAGATCCTCAGAGACACGAAGGTGACATGTCGTCCAAGGCTACCCAAGTCACGAAAGTGTTTGTCTAATGAAGTTGAAACACTGGAGTGTGGCTAGCAAACATGGGACAAGGGCCCCATACTTCCCTTGTGGTGCTGGACCAGGGCTCTGTGCCTAGCTAAACCTTGCCCCAATGCCCCTGGGCCCAGGGTCATCCCTATTAACAGACTCTGCCTGTATACCATGCATTTCTATCGACTGAAGACTGTTGGAGGTGTCTCATCTGTAGTAGGGTGCATGCATGCTTATTCCAGCCCTGCTGAGAGTTGCAGGCCCTTGACTTCCTGGCTCCTTTAGGGCTGTGTCAGGCACAAAGGTTCTGCCTCAATTGCGACCCTGTCCCCGGGGCTCCCACATCCTCACACTTTGAATCTGTTCCTACTGCCTCACTCAGAGTCAGGCTGGGTGCACAGCAGTGAGGCCACCTGGGTTCCCGGGATCTTCTGTGAGCTCTGAGCTCTGAGCTCTGGTTGGAGGCTGTGTTCTTTTGACAGGCTTGGTTACACCAGAACCCGCTCATGCGAAACAGTGAGCTGGGGGAGGCAATAGCTGGAGAGGAGATGATTAAAACACAGCTCAATAAAAGCACCAACCCGGAGAGCATGTTACTGCAGGGACTCTCCTGCTCTCACCAGTGTGGCAGGACACCTCTCAGTCACGGCGTAGGAACCAGGGCGGAACACAGCCTGTTGCTGGGGCGGCTGGGATTTGCTGAGGGTAGGGCATGTAGGACATGGCAGCCCTAAAAAGCATCAGTCCTAGAGGGGACAACAACATTGTCCCCAGCTCACCAACATGGTCACCCGTGGCTGGACATATTCAGATATGACTGCCCCTACACCCAGGTCTGCACCACATCCCTTCTATGTAGACATGACCAGGCCTGGGGTCTAGGAGCCAGGGTAGGGGCACACTACAGGCTGCAGGAGGGGTGCTGATCACCCCCGCTGACCTGATGAAGACTGGGCCACAGTGGGTCCTCTGGATGCCTGGCTCAGGCCTGGTTTGTCAGTTCTTGAAAGTGGACCTTGCTAAACCACAGTACCACACCAGCTGGCTGTGGCTAGGCACACCCTTTTTCAATGCTACCATAGCCTTCCAGGTCAGAAATACCTTTTTAAAAGGCTGACCTCAAACTTGGGGCAATCTTCCTGTCTCAGTTTCCTGAGTGTTAGGGTGACAGAAGTGCACCAGTCCCATAGCAGAGAAAGGCACGCTCAATGATTGAAGGGACACTTTTGCAGAGTCATCTGTTTGAGGGAGACACTCTGGCCCACTAAGGGTTACAGCACAGAACTCTGGCTGCAGCTTGGCCCATTTATGCTACGATTGCCAGCGCTGCAACAGCAGCCAGTTCATTAGGGAGCCAGAGGGACCTGTGCACAGGATGATTAGGCGCCAGCTCATAGTGCTGCCTGGTGGGGCCTGTGCCCCTCAGCAGTCTCTGATGTCATGATGCCCCTTGTGTGGCACTGTACCCATGACAACACCCACCTCACCCCCTCTTGGCACAGAAGCCACTTGTCCTAAGTGGCAGGGAGCTGGCAGCACTAGCCTGTCTTCTCCCCCAATGGTGCTCTTTGTCTGGGTTCTGTCAGTCCCTGCTTTGTGCAAACCTCAGTGTGACCATCATGGCCTTCTGGGGCAGCCCACAACTTCCCAGCACCCCTTACCATGGGAACCCCTGGAGTCCCCAGTTTACTCATAGGGAAATTGGGACAAGATTGTAATGCACAGGCTACATAATGTGGGGTGTCCAGGTCTGTGTCCATGATCTACTCTTCTCTTAACCTACTGGGGAGTCAGTGGCTGGGGCAGGGGTTTATCAGCATGCTCCTCCTCTGCCAAAGCCCTTACATGATACTTAAGAACACTGTTGCCACCAGGGCTGTTGGAGCTTCTGACATGGGGTACAGGCTAGGATACCCCACAGAGAATGCCAAGACCATGTACTGTGCTGGGAAGCTCATGCTAGGCCACCTTTCTAGATCTTCCCTCTACCTAACAGTGGCCAGCTGTACCACAAGAAGGCTGTGTCAGCCTTACACAGGACCCTCTGTGCTACCACTGGCCTTCTGGGACTCATAGCACAGAAGTCATGTGACAGGGATGAAGGAAGAACACACTTCACAACAGCCTTCATGTGCATACAGCTCTGCCACAGCACAGATCAGGGGCCAGTGGAGCAGAATGGCCAGCTGGTGGCACGACCTCAGACCCTGTGATTGCAGTTTCAGGCCAGCCTTATGCCTCTCAGCCTGCAACTAACTGTCACCCACAGCAGGAAACAAGGCTGTCAGTTCTTACCTGGTCATTAATCTGTGCTTTCTGCCCAGGGCCTGCTGCTATCAGTCCACCACAAGGGCATGACGATATGCAAAGAGGAAGCTACCTCCAGAATTTCCCTCCAGCTCCAGTGTCTACCCCTCAGGTTTGCCAAGTATTTCTGGGAAGACTGGCATCTGGCCACAGAAATGGCAAAAGGGACAGAGAAGCTGCTGAATGTGCAGCTAGAGCCAGGCTCTCAATCATACCCCTGGTCTCACCACAGCTCAGCCTGGTGGGGTCGTGATGAGACCCTCTAGAGAAGAACCCCTCCCCTGCAGTGTGGACTAGGGCTGAGCTTCCCACACTGTGTGTGTGGCCTGTGACTTGCAAAGGCTGATGCAGCAGCTGGTGACAGGCAGGGCTGTACAGGAGGCACCCCCTCGCTAAGAGAACCCCTTTGATCTAGTTAGTGACCTGTGGAGAGTTGCTCCAGCCTGTGAAAAGCAGGCTGGTGGGCAGGCTGGCAGACTGTGCCTCAAGCCCGCCCATGTTATCACACATGGACAACTCTTAAGAAGGAAGGGCTGACCTGGTGCATTCCCAGAAGCTCACACCACATCTGCACATAAGTCTACTGAACAGGCCAAGAACCTGGAGGGCATGCTGGACATGACACCTGCTGGGTACCACTGGCAAAGCTGCTTGGCCTCTCTGTTCCTGTGTGTCAGCCCAGAGTTACCATTCCACAGAGCAAGGAATGAACCATGTCTACAGGGATCATGTGGGACTGCCTGAGACTTAAGAGTGTTCACCCTAGCTAGCCCCAAGCTCATTCAAGGCCCTTGCTATACATGTGGGATGGAAAGTGACACAGCTGGGTGGCTGAATTTTCTGGATTTCTCATCTCTGATTCTTTTGCTTCTGAGATAGGATCATGCCTGCTGTAGCCTAGGCTGTGACCAACCTTGCAGCAACCCTGCCTTAGCTTCTTGGATACTTCTTGCACTACGCACAGCTCAGGAAACTCTGTAAGGACAAATGCTGTCAAGAGAGGAGAAGAGCCCATGAGGGGCCCAAGTCTGACACAGGTCTGAGGGGCTTTGTTTTGTTTTGAGGTAACCCGGCGGGCTGCCCTCAAACGCAAGGATACCTGTAACCAAAGATGGTCCTGAATTCCTGATCCTCCTGCCATTTGGTTGGCCTTAACTCTCATCTCAAAACTGAACCAACAAGACTGTTGGCAACAACTGGTGCTGCACATGGACAAGACACCCACATGAGCAAGGCCACTCTCAACTGCCCTACTGTGATCACAGAAGGAAAAGCCAGAAGAGGGGGTGAGAGAAGCTAGCATGAGCATCTCAGGTGTCCTCATCTCTCTACACAGCCAAATTAGAAAAGGACACTCCCTTCCCCATCACAAGCAGGAGCTGAAGCTCATGGCCCATAATCTGCTCTTTAACTGCGGTCACCTCTCCCTGCCAGTAAAGACAGAACAAATCCCAAGAAAGAACTCTTTTAATGGCTGTGTAATATTCCCTTAGCACATGTTACTTTACTGGGGAGGTCTGTGAGACCATACTGCACCTGTCCCAAAAACATAGTTGCCAAGGCCAAAGGTCAGAGCAGACATGGCTCATAAGACAGCCTTCTGCAAAGGGTCCATGAGTTACTGCAGTTGACTTGAGGATTCTGGGGTCTGTGCCCTGGGGTGACCTAGATGCCCCAGTACCACATCTCTCCCCTGAGCTGAGCCTCCCACAAAGTCTGTGCTCACATGTGAACAATCTAGAAAAATTCCTGTACCCTATAGCCTCCCTAGAGATTCTGGTGCCTTCAGTATGGGCTGTTTCCTGGCCCAGAGGTCAGCCTATAGCTCCAGTGCGTTTGAGTTCTGCCTCCCACTGCCAGGGCCAGAGGTATGCTGGCTCAGCTCAATGCCTGGTCTCTTATGAAGGAGGCGGTGTAGGCGTGGGGATGCATGCACACAGTGCTGGCTAGGGCTAATGTTTTCACCTCCACAGCCAGCAAGTACCTTCCTGGGAGACTCAAAGAGTGTCAGGCTGCAGAGAGGACCTAGCTTGGCACTGTGTGACTCTATGCTGGTAGCTCCTCTGTTCCTTAGGGACATGCAGGTGGAACTCCAGTGCCTACCATTTACTGTGGGCTCCTCTGCACCCTCTTTAGCCATTAAAAATGCAAAGTAGCACCTGTCCTGCCCTGGTCAGAGAGGAGTACGGCTTGCAGCTCCCTGATACTGCTGTGGACTTGGTAGGGCAGGTGAGGGACCAGGGGAATGGAGAGAAGCCAAAAAGGACACAGCCTATGCATGCAGGCTGGGGAGGATGGTGGGGAATTGTGACCACCACGTGGGAGCGGCTGGCGGGGAAGAGAAAGACAGGCACTCACCCCGGGACTCAGACCCCATCTTGCCTTGCGTGGCATGGCACCCCTCACAGCTTCTCTGTCCACACCTGCTGGGGAGCAGCAATCCTGGTCCCCAGTCCCCACTATGAGGCCCCACCCTCAGCTGGCCATGCATCCCCCTGACTGGTGGGCACACCTGGGAGAGCGCTGTGCTGGCCACTCTGCCCTTTCACTGGCTGGTCTATGATGCCTCGGACCACTTGTCACCTAATTTGACGTTATGCTGCCTGACAGTGGAGAATGGTGCCATCATGGACCACAATCCCCAAATGTTGCTTGTTTGTGCACATGTGGTTGAGCCTGAAATTGCTTTTACTGTCTGGGCAGTTCCTGTCATGGCTGCGGCTGAAAGAGCCCTGCCTTCACAGCTCAATTTGCAGGTGCCAGCCCTCCCAGCTCTAGCCATGCAAGGTGTCTACTCAATCAAAACTGGACATGGGTCTCAACCCTGGCTCATGCCACCTTCCCACATCATGCCAGACTTGATGTTTCATTTAGACTGAAGACAGGCCCCAATGACCCCAGAGTGGATCAGCAGGCCCATACTACATCCTTAATGAGTTAGCCCAGAGCTTCATAGCTCTGGTATCATGTCCAGTCACAAAAGGAGAAAACTGCCCCAGGAAGCAGAGTGAGGACAGCAAGCAAGAAGCAAGGGGGGGAGGGAGACCAGGAATGGCCCAGTAGACAAAGCAGGCAATGATCTGAATTCCCACCTTCTGAACCCACATAAAGGTGGGTGTGCTAGTTGTGAATGAAAGTGAGATGGGAGGCTGATGGGGCACCCCAGAAGCCATAGGCAGGAGACCATGCCTCACATAGGAAGATGACGGACAGTGGGTTACATGTGCACACAGGTGCACATGAACACACACGAATAGTAGCAACACTAATAAAAAGGTAAATGGTGACCCAGTCCTGGGCATGGCCATCCTGTGGGCCCATCATTAGGAAGGCCAAGGCAGGATCAGGCAAGTCCATGATTGATGTCTCAAAAACTGAAATGGAACTAGTAAATAACTTGGCTCAACAACAAAGGCCAGGTTCCCTGAGCAGCACTACCAGGGAGAGACAGTCGTCCCCCCACCCCCCACCCCGCTGAGATCCCTAAGAAAAACCAAAGATAGGGCTCCTTAAAGACAGAACCACCAAATGCCCAACTTTTTGAGTACCACCAGCAGGTGGGGTGCACCCAGGTGCAGGACTGTCCCTACCCATCCATCCACTGAACCTGAGGTGACTGTTGCACCTACCTGCGTGGCCACTTTGCCATAGTCGATCCAACGCAGTGTGGCGAAGTTAGTGGACTCAGCGCAGTTAAAGCCATGGTTGAAGCCCGCATGGTAACCATAGGGGAACGTGATCATGAACTCCCCAGCTTCCTGTGTAATCTATGGAAGAGAGTGATAAACTAAGCGGGTGATGGATGTGGACCTAAGGATGCCCATAGCTGCTGAAGCCCTTTCATGACCTGGTGGGTTTAGTAGGGCCACAGGGTAGCTCAGAAACCTGTGAGATCCTGCCAGGTTCAAAAAGAATGTGGCTGAGGGCTGGTGAGACTCATCAACACTAAAAGCATTTGCTGCCAAGCCTGACAACCTGGGTTCAATCCCCAGGTCCCAGGACAGAACTTATACCTGACTTCTGTCAGCTATCCTCTGACCTCAGCATGCATGCTGTAGTACTCACATCCATATAAATACATAAGCAGTTTTGTAAAAAGGAAGAGCTAGACATGCTGGTACATGTCTTTAATCCCAGCACTTGGAGGCCTCTCTGAGTTAGTTTCAGGCTAGTTTGGTCTACACAATGAAACCCTGTCTTCAAAAAACAAGCAAGCATGGGCCAAAGATGCTGTGGAGGTGCAGTCATGTTAGCCCTTGGTGACTAAGGCAGGAGAATCATGAATTGAGACTAGCCTGGACTACATGAGAAGACTTGGTTCCAGCACTGAGCACCAGAGGACACAGGGCAGGAAGCCTACACTCTGCACCATGCCATCTCACCCAGCTAAAGGGGACAGTCATCCATCCAGTGTGGCACTGGGCCACTGGCTGCTAAAGCCAACCCTCAGAGGCCAGGCCAGAATACATGCAAGCAGTGTCCTCTTGTGCAGAGTTGCCCTGATGACACTACTGTCATATGAGGAAGTACAGACACAGCCCTTTGTGCTGGGGACAGCACTGACACCTCCAAGAACACTCTGGAACAGCTCCAGACACATGCTCCCAAGGGGAGGGATGGAGTCCCATCTGTAATGACAACTGAGGTCCCATGAGGAACAGGATCTCCTCCGAGGCTGCTGGATCCTCACTGTCCACTGAGCAGACAGGAAGGCTTGAAGACAAGTGTCTGTGGTTCTGAGCTTGGCCCACACCAACCAAGGAAGAAGGTTCCAGAATCCCAAGGAGGCCCTGGCCCTCAGCCTGGCTCATTCTGTGACCCTGGTCACCCTGGCTTCTTGAAACATGGGCTCTGATGCTGGCTTCTCAAGCACACAGGAGATTCACTGACCCAAGGCTTCTGAGCCTCTCTTTACAGATGGTCCAGCTGGATGGCATCCCTGTGCGCCTGTCACAGTGAGTCACTGTGACATAAACAGTATTGAGAGGGTCTTCTCTCTCTGAGCACTCTAAGTCACAATGATCTCCACCCTTCCTCTCAGCACCTTATTCTGGGTGGCTGGGCTGTGTGTCCCCCACAGGCCACCTAGCCCATGTCACTGGATTTCTCTTAGTGACACAGGAGAGGGAGAGTGGATGCCAAGGTATACGGTGTACATCAGTCATTCGTCAAAAATCCACTAAAACCAACATGGCCTGCAGCACAGCATGCCCTGGAGAACGTGCCAGTATTTTTCTTTTCACATAATTAATTGCACCAATCATGGAAAGTCAGTGACAGCAGCATTATGTTTTAAATTCCTACCCATGTGACAGTTGCTTATGAAGGCTGGTGAAGTGTGACACAAGTGTGTCCCTGGGTCCTGGCAGTCATAGCACTGCAAAGGAAAGGAAGGCCTGGAGCTTTAATGCTGTCTCTGTGGACAGTGGCGGTGACAGCAGCTCAGTGCTGTCCTCTCCATGCCGTCCAGCATTCATGGTGCAGCACATGCCAGGAGCCAGCATCCTTGGCCTTCTTGGGTGCAGCACACCACACACACTGGGGTCAGTGGTGAGGATGTAGGCATGGCCACACAACAGACAAGACAAAGTCTTGCTCAGGGTAGCAAAAGAACGATGCTCCTGTCACAGCCACTGTGCCCCAGCCTCTGCTAAGCCGCTGAAGCTGCTTTCCCCTCACTGCTCTCAACAGAGCCCAGGGATAAATTAGGAAGCGTCAGATGACGGATGGCTGTGCAGCAGAGCCACAGTGGCCAGGGCCAGGGCAAGCCAGGGAGAAAGCTGGAGACGCTTCAAGAGGGACAGATGAGGAAGTCGATGGCAGATTACAGAAATACACACTCTTAATTATTAACGAGCCAGCTATTGATCAGCTTTCCCTTCTAAAAGTAAATACCATTACAGACTCACAAGTGCAGTGTGCAGCTGCTCATCTGAAGGGTGACAGGAATTCTGATGAGGGGATCCACGCCTCATTTGCAGGAGGACATGCTTATTTCTTGCCTGTCTTTAGCCCCATCCCAAAGCAGCTGATGCCAGACAAGGGCCTTCACCCACAAGCCTTTAGGGCTGGCCAGCCAGAACACCCAACACAACAGTGTACAGAGCGTGGCTCTCATGTCAGCAGCCTCTTTGAGTCTGGAGGCAAGCCGGCTGCCTTGGGGCTGGGTACCATATGTGCAATCTACACCACTATTGAGACACTGACTAGGAGGAAAGGACCAGGCAGTGACTCTGTCCATGGGGGTCTCAGTGCATGAAGCACCGGCCTGGAAAACATTCTCCATGAGCCACTTACAAAGCAGACACTTCTCACTTCCACAAGTGATGATCTGCCATCTGGCAGTGGGATCTATGCTTCTCAGAGCCATAGCCGGGAGCAGCCTCTGGGCTGCAACCGCAGGAAGAACACAGCCGGATAACACGGGTGCCTTGATTGAAATGTCAGGAACAATTTCTAACTCACTGACACCGATGTGAGCACGGAGCAAGGGCTCTGAATCTATGAACGAGCCCTGGGTTGACAAATTGCTCTTCAAAGACCTTTCAGAAACGGTTGTCCTAAGGCCCCTCTCCCTTCTTGGTCCCCAGAGCACCCAGGATTGTACTCCTCTGCAGACACAAGCCCAATTGGGCTAGCCTTCCCTGCTAGGATGTGGCCCACATGGCATGGAGAAACCTAAGGTCCTGGTCTGCAAACTTAAAGTACTTGTCAACCCGCTTCCACTCCCCAGCAGGTGCCACAGGCTGGCTCTCCCACCTCAGACCTTATCCGTCACAGCCTTTACAGTAGCACACAGGACGAGCTCAGGCTCCATGCGCAGGAGTGCTGAGCCACTAACTGCTAAGCAAGACATCTTCACTCAGAGGCCAGCCACCCTGTTGACTTTGAGCAGTTAATACCAGGTGTGGCCTGAGCAGTAGGGATCTGTACTTGAGCAAAGGACTCTGTGTGGTTTGGGGACAGTGAAGACCCTGCCAAACCCACACTTGCCCTGTGCCCTCACCCATTTCACCTTCAAAAGAACAAGGTCATGTCCCAAGACCAGTTGGTCCCCACCACAGAACCATCCCTAGTGGTACATACCCGGCTGAAGGGGATGCCATACTTCTTCAGGATGATGGGCGAGATGAGCGTCATCTTATGCCTTAGGAAGGCATCACAGCCCTGTGAGCTCCCAGGGAAGAAGCCTGGGGTGGAGGAAAGCCGTGTCAGAGTGGGTGTCAGTGTGGGAGACAGGAGCAGCTGTCACTCCTGTGACTGACAGCTGCCCAGCAGACAGCTCTCCTGCAAGCTCTTAGGCTGATTCCACCCTGTTCACTAGGACAATCATCAAGGTGTCCTAAGCACACAGCCTCTAGGAGGCAGCATCCCAGGACCATATGGATAGGTTCAGTGAGCTGGCAGCATTTAACTCCTCCCTGAATGGCATGGGAAACTACAAAGAGCAAAGTTGAGAACTACCAAGAAACAAGACGGCTGTAGCTGCTATGTGTAGCCTCTGGGTCCCAGCACCTTAGTAATCCACAGAGGAGAAATGAGGCCCCAGGACACAGCTGACCTCAGGACAGGGAGCAGCCTATGTTCCCACCAGGGCCCCCTCACCTCCCCAGGCAGATGGTCTGTTTGCCTTAGAACAAGACAGTCGTCTCAAGGCTCAGCCATGTCCTGGGATCCCAACATAGATTCTGCCCTTGTGCTCCTTGAGGAGCAGTTCCCACTACAGACAGATGATCCTTTCAGAGGCCCAGGGCAGGCTGGGCTCAGCTCTACCCTCTCAGAAGCAGCACTGCAGCAGCCAAGATGGGCGCATAGGAAGCAAGTGAGGCAGGGGACACCTAGTTCTTAGACTAACTGCTCACCACACAACACTGTCCTGTGTATACTCAGAGAATGCCTACACATCATCATCCCTATACAGTGAGGGTCACAGAAGTCTGCTGTGGGCAAAGCAGGGGACAGGAGGAGAACTGACCCAGCCTCAGAGTCTAAGGACCCTTCCAGAATCCCACAGACACTTGCCCAGCTTCTAAGCTAGCATGTCCCTGCTAGGTCTCTGCTTCCAGAGCACATGTTTGAGTGTATGCACACCCACAGACATGTGCACAGGGCACATGGCAAGCAGGGATTTAGAGGCCCTGGCTGTTGGCAGGAGGCTGAGCTGGAAGAGCAGGCACCAGAGGGGATGACGGCCGAGTCCTCAACTTTCCTTCCTTGGTGCTAAAAGCGCCTTAGTTAAAATTATGACTGCAGCTTCCAGCAGCACGTCTCCCTCCTAAGCACGGCTTAAGTGGCTCTCATTAGGGCCCTAATAAAGGCTCAAATCTGAAGTGATTAGCGCCCCCACATCAGTGCTCTCCTGCGGGCGGGTGCCTCTCCCCATAAGCCCATTTATGGCTCAGCTATTCGTTCTCTGTGAGTTAGCAGAGAACTCTGTGAGCCTGCTCCACTCAGCTCTGCTGTGGGTGGCATCAGTGGCACATGCCCAAAGAAGGTCTTGGGGCTGCCGAAGCTGGAGCCACAGGGGAGCTGCATGGAGCCTCCTGATGTGTCCTGCCTCCCAGTCTTATCCCCACCCTACCCTGGGCAAACTGTTCGGTCCTTCCTCTGGTTCCAGGGAACTTCCCCACCCAGCTGTCGGGACTATGTGGACAGGGCAGATTGTTCTTGTTGGAGGCAGGGTCTTACTATGTGGTTTTGAATAGCCTGGAAATCACTATGTGGACCAGGAGGACCTTAAACCTAGAGATCCACCTGCCTCTGCCTCCTGAGTGTTGGGACTGGACGCCTGCACCACCATACCCTGAAGTTAGGTGTTTGAAGCAGCCAGCCTGGAGGTTCAGAACTGAAATCCTGCTGAGCTTCTGTACATCCCTGCTGCCACCTTCGTCCCCTGCTGGCCCTCGGAATGCTGATGTGACTAGTGGGGTGGATGGAGGGTGCTGACATTCTGACCATGGCTCGCCTATCATTCTGAGGTCAGCCTCCCTGTCTCCAGAAGCCACAAAGCAAGAACTACCTGAGCCTCACTCACTGAACAGCATCACACTGTCAGCAGAGGCTGGGCAGCAACTGTGAGCTAGTGCCCAGGTCCTGAGGTGTTAGCTGAAGAGCATTTCCTTTGTGTTTTATAAATGACATCAGCTCACTCAGGGCACCTACAAGGTATCCACAACCTAACCCCCAGGACCTGTGTGTCGTGACTTCCAGGGCAGAAAAGACTATGCAGATGTCTCAAGCTAAGGAGCCTGAGCTGGATCACCCTGCCCAGTGTCCTCATGGGTCCTCCTCAGAGAGAGGCAGGAGGAGGAGGAGAGGCTGAGAGCCTGGGAGATGTACTGCTGGCACTAGGCTAGGAAAAAGGGGTGGAGAGCTGAAGGCTGCATGGTGGGCTGAAGGACTCCCAGGACACCCTGCTGCATCTGTGGCCTTAGCATCTGAGCTGTGTGGGCACCATCTAGGCTGCTCACAGCCACTGAGGCTGTGCATGGGCACAGTGGGGCAGGGAAGCAGGTATGTGGCTAGCACTGCCTTAGTGGCCTTGCTCAAGGCCACACTGTGAACACTGCAGAGGGCAATGTCTGTATGAAGCTGTATGAAGCGCTGTATGAAGCTGTGGGTTTCCTGCAGCTGGGCCCTGCAGGAGCCAGGTTAGTCTTCCTGTGTCAGGGCTGCTCTGGGGATGACTGAGTCTAGGCAGACCTTTCAGGTAGTCAGGACTCGCAGTGCTCTCAATGTGTGTGTCCCTAGATTCCCACATACAAACTTACACCTTACAAAGAAATAGCTGAGCTGGGCATGGTGACATGGACCTGTCATCCCAGCACTTGTGAGGTTGAGGCAGGAGGATTATAAATTCAAGGCTGGCTTAGGCTACAAAGTGAATTCAAGATAAGTCAGGGTTCAATGTAGCTAAACCCTGTCTTTAAAAGCTAGCAAAAGAAAAACCAACACGGCTAGGACAGCTGTCCTGCCCTCATGAGGCCCTAGGTGCCATCCCAAGCATCAGAGTGCAGTGAGAAAAAGGAAAAGCCAGATATCGTAGCACACACTCTTCACCCAGACATCCTAGACCCAGGCAGGAGGATGGTGAACTCCCTACCAGCTTGGGCTACAGGTGAAGCCCTGTATTATAAAGCCAGGCTCGGGCCATGGAGACCAGGGTTTCTGACAGAGCTTGCTGTGCCCTTATCTGAGGGCATAGGGGTCACAGATGGCAAACTGAGTGCACTTGCACTGACCTCAGAGACCAGGCTAGGGCATGCTGTCACTCAGCCCACCATACCCACCCGGGGCCTCTAGCTGGGACCTCTCTGCACCTTGAGCTCTGGCTGCTTGGTTCCTTCCTGACAGGCAGCATCCAAAGCTCTGCCATCACTCTAGGGAGAGGCCACAGAAGGCTGAGTGCAGGGGGTCATATACATCCAATGAGTGATCAGCTGACAGGCACAGCAACATTCACCTACCAGGCCACCTCCCATCTCACCTTTGTCCCTGTCCCACCTCAGCTGAGCAGGGGCTCAGATACCTACCTATGGCCAGGCGCTCCAGGCGCTTGCCGTGCTCCGGTGGTATGGCGTACCTATGAGAGAGGAGGCACATTAGAGCCAAGGACCTTTGGCTAGTGTAGTGAACACCCACAGATAGCAGGCAGGGAGTCACACTGGACAATGAACAGCGGAGCTGTCACACTGGGGGAGAAGGAAGGTGAGGGTATACAGCTCAGCACCTTGCAGGGCACAGAGGCAAGAAGAGGATGCAGGAGCCATGGCTGAGGACGCTTACTACATCCGCAATACAACAGCTGAGAACTGAGGAGTTTTCAAGTGAAATAAAAAGGTGGTAAGAGACTCAGCTACCACCCTGTCATCAGATCTACAGAGAACACAATAAGGAGTTTCCAGGTGCTCGGGACCCCATCCAAGAAAAGCCGGCACCCTCAGCTCTAGGGTTACCCCAGACTTTTCATGTCTGGACAAACTGAGGTCACACTTCCTTCCATGGTCTCTCATCACTCATGCAGGGGTGCTGAGTCCCTCACAGCCCAGAGCACTGTGATGGAGGCCAGCAGCCCCCACCCCCACCTCTGGGGGCTGCTGGGAAGACACCCAAGGCCTGAAAGGAACCAATTCCCAGCTCTGGCCACAATGATGAATGCGGCATCCCCAGGACACAGCATCTTCCACTTAATTAGTGCCTGTAATTGGGACTTGTAAAGATAAGATTAATTGAATCTGGTGGCTGCTGAAGTTTAATATGTTGGAACATGCCTGGCATTATCAGGAAGTGCAGCCTGCAGGCTGCTGGCCATGGGTGCAGAAGGGTAGCCCTAGGGAGATAAGCCTATGGACACATGGTAGGGAACAGCGGACTGGAAACCTCTGTGCTTTGCGGCAACCAAATGAGGCCACAGAGACTGCCTATGTACCACCCTGCCACGGGCCATGGCCAGTGAGCACCTTGATTCCCCAGATGAGGCAGCCAGGGTAAGGGCCCAGTGCTGAGCCTGGAGAAAGCTGCATGAGCCAGGGCAGGGTGGCCAGGCCCATCTGGAAGGGCAGCTCTGGGTGGCTGCAGCCAAATGCACAGCCAACCTTCCCAAGGATCCTATGGGGCTCCCAGAGCAGAGCTTCAAGGATCCTATGCGGCTCCTCCTAGGAGATGCAAAGGTCTGAGACCACATGTCAGACACAAGAACTAAATCACAGGCCTTTATCAAAGCCCTGCACGATGCTAGGGCATCACTGACATCAATTCAGCCTTGGGTTGGGAACAGTGCAACAGAACTACAGAGGATCAGGAGCCACCAGCCGGCACTATGACTCCATCTTTGAGCTTCAGGGAAGGCAGGTCCCTCCACCTCCCTCCAGCATCAACCTCCCATGCCATGGCAGCTGTGCCCAAACAGCACCCACGCTGGTCCTAGCCAGTGGCCACTGTTGCAGACTGCTCACGGCTCTCCTGTGACAGCTCTGGTCACTGCTTGCACATGTCCTCCCTCCCACCCATACCAATGTACACAAACACGCACACATCTCCCACCGTGTGCTCAGCAGGACCCAGTGCCTTGTCCCTGCTCCTCTAAGATTGTCCCTGATAACAGCTGAGAAGCCTATCCTGCCACTCCAGTCCACGTGTTCCAAGCCATCCTGGGTGACTCAGCATGGCAGAGAAGTTTCCAGCAGGTCAGGCTCTGTGTGGACACTGGGATGCCCTAGGCTGTGCACAGGTCCAGGAAGACCCTTTGGGTGCTATAGGAAGCCTTCGATATGATCACCAAGCAGGCCACTCAAGGTCTAGGGTTCTGAGGTTCAGCCAACTCCTCCTAGAAGATGCATAGGCTAGAGACCCCACGTCAGGCACGATGCATCCTTCTGAAAAGTCCCCATAATCCCCTGGCATTTGCCTCTATGTTCTAAATCATCTGCTCTCCACAAAGTACCTCCAGGAGGTCTACAGAAGAGGCAGCCCTGTCCTGTCTCCAGCATGTTCCATGGATTTGGTCTCCCTGACTGACAAGCCTATGGGGAACTCTGCATTGGCTAGTGGGAAGACAGCAGCCCTGTACCTGCCTGGGAGGTATGCCAAGGGATGGGGACTACTGCAGATGTGGCCCTGACTCCTCTACATGTTAGTGGTTCACGAAGCCTTGAGAAACAAGCACAAGTAAGGGCTAGGGTAGCTGGGGTCTCCAGGAAGAACAGGATAGCTTAAATGGCTCCTGCCTTCCCCCAAACCCAAAGCTGAACCCACAAATTTGTGCCAGGGACAAGAGCTATGACTCATCCCTGTCTGCAGCCACCACAGCAAGGACCCTAACGCCTCACATCACCAAGTCCAGACCACATGGCTGACCCTGGGGAGTGACCAAGCCATGTGGGGAGGGTAGAAGGTCCATGTGGGGAAGTTGGTCTGAAGCAAACTGGAGACACGGGGACCCCAGGTACTTCAACATGAGGCAAGGAGGTGTGAACTCTGTGCCAGGCTACAGTGTTGAGTGGTGCTAAGCAGCCCAGGATCATCTGAGGGACACGGGCATGAGGCCTTGATGGTATAGTACAGGTTTCAAGTAAGGGGGCAATCTCAAGGCCTCAGGGTACCATGGGTCCAGCCCTGTGGGTAGACAGCCAGCTGAGCCCTGGTGCAATGGGATGAACAGGGCTCTTTGGACACACCAGTCTCTTCCTGCCCTCCTGCCTGTCTCCCGCCCACAGAGGAGGCCGCTATTAATAGTGCAATTTCTGCGGTGTTCTGTTTATCCCCCGGAAGGGCTGATGGATGTGAATAATTACCAGACTATAAAAGCCAGCGTATGTGCTGCTCTCTATTGCTCTAAATCATCAAACAAATAAAGCAAGAAACAGTGTTTCTGAATATAATTTTCCCCTCTAATGGCTCAGAATTATTATCAAGAACAATGAAAATAAATAAGCAAAGCCTTGCCAGTTAAAAACTAAACAACTGTGTCAGGAAGGGGAATACAGGCTTGGGGGAGCAAGCCTCACACAGGACTGTGTCAGTAAGGGGCCACAGGCTTGGGGGAGGGGCAGGCTCACACAGGACTGTGTCAGGAAGGGGAATATAGGCTTGGGGGAGCAAGCCTCACACAGGACTGTGTCAGGAAGGGGTCACAGGCTGGGGGGTACAGGCTCACACAGGACTGTGTCAGGAAGGGACACATGGACCTGGGGGCAGGCCAGCACAGAAGCCTGCCAGCTGGTGAGGGTGAGCCATGCCATGAACCCAACTGCCCTCATGTGCCCAAAGCTTTGGACTTTGGTGGCCTCTGTCTGGCTCCCACAGGCAAGGTGCCTTGCCAGGCCTTTAGCCACATTTGTGCCCCAAGCTCCAAGGACCTGCTGAGGACCATGGTGCCCAGTCCTCAATGAGGAGACCATCATCTAGCTGAGCTCAAGTCAATGACAACATTGAGGCCAAGCAATGAGGGAGCCTTGTATAATGTCCACAGCTAAGGATGAGGGAGGTGATTCCAACAGTGCCTATACAGTGCCTGGCAGGAAACAACTCATACAGACCCAGGAAGAGAGCAGAATATTCTCCCCCTGCCACAGAGGCCAGGCCACGTGCCACGTGAAGGCCCCTGGTAGGGACATGCATACATACGCCTCTCCACCCCAACTCATACACACCATAGCCTAGGATGCCACTGTAGGTTCAACTGCAGTGGCTCTCCTGAGCCCCAAGAGCCAACTTGTCATGGCTATCCTCAGATACAAAGCCCCTGGGCTAAGACCAACAGGGCAGCTCCTGAGCTAAGGTCCACACAGCCCTGTAGGATGGTCACTGCTCCCCATGAGCCAGCAGCTTCCCAGGCCCTGGTGGGAATAGTCCAGAGTGGCCCTCTGCTTGGACCATGAGGCGGCAGAGGCTGAGACAGTGGAGATGTATCTGACGACCACAGGACGACACATCAAGTCCTCATGTGGTTCCTGCACACAGTACCCCCCTCAGAAGAGCTATTTAAACAGCTTAGCTCTGAGGATGAGGCCAGTGCATTGGCCACTGCAGAGAACACCTCAAACAGTGAGACGCCTCTCTCTGCAAAAGGCCATGGGCCCTGGCTGTTCTCCTGGGAGTCCTCCACGCCCTTCCCACTAAAGACGCAGTGCCACAAGCCCACAGCCGTGGCTTAGGGGAGAAGTTTAGGCTGGCAGAGATTTCTTAGTGGCAGAAAAAGGAAGGCAAGCAGAAAACCATGTCCAAAACAGGAGCATAATATCAAGTAACAGGCCAGCCTCTCACAGTGCGGAAAACAGACCAAGGAACTGACCCCACCCCCCACCCCCCCAGGGCTACCAAAAACATGCTGCAGACGAAATCTATACAAAACACCTAGCCCAAGTTTGGTGGACATGCCTATAACCCCAGTATTCAGGGGGCAGAGACAGGTAGATAGATCTCTGAATTCAAAGTCAGACTGGTCTACAGAGTGAGTTCCAGGACAGCCACCAGGGCTATACAGAGAATCCCTGTCTCGAAAAACCAAAAAAAAAAAAAAACCCAAAAACCAAAAAAAAAAAAAAAAAAAAAAAAAGAAGAAGAAGAAGAAAGAAAGAAAGAAAACCACATAAAGTCTTTGGCCAACCAGGACAGGAAAGTCACTGTTCCCGAGTGTCCCTACAGCAGTAAAGGGCAACACTGAAGAGGTGATCCAGAGCAGGTGACCAAGAGCAGAGTAAGTGGCCTTCACAGACACCTTCTCTAGCTAGCTCCACACTGGAAACACTAGGCAATGAAATACACCAGGAACACGTCAGGAGTGCTCAAGGAATAGTCAACGACCGACCGGAGGGAACAGGCTGAGAGCTAGCCAGCACCTTGCAAACCTGAGCCATGTCCCAGCACATGGAGACTCCCAACAGCAGAAGGGACTCAGCACAGAGTTACAAGAAATACCCGGGATCTAAAGTAAGGCACTCAGAAGGAAAGCTACACTGTGTCAGGTCCAAGGGACACCTGTTCTGTGTCCCCAGCAACAAGAATGTAGACAAGAATGGTAGATACACTCCCTCCCACAGGGTCTCATTGAGGCCTATGGTCATACCACTGGCAAAGAGCAAGTGATGGTGGCTCCCACAGCCCTGGCCACAGTCTGGGAGACCTTGGAAAGAGAGCATATGGGACTGCAGATAACTTCCTGGTGTAACCAAACAGGAGGCCTCTGCAGCTGAGTCTCAAAAGGAGGGATTCCACAGGTCAGATCAAAACCTGGACAGACAGGAGTTGAATGAAGGAGCCCTTGAACCCAGGTATCCGGGGCAGGCTGCCAAACAGACTGTCAACACCCACTGCCCACCCAATGGAGAGGAGGCCACAGATGTCACACACATGGGAAAGACACATGGGGCTGTGAGCAGCTCCATATGAGGGACCAGGCTTCTATGTACCCCAATTTGATCACTCCCACAAAAAGTGCTTCAGTTTGCCTAACCCAAAAGGGATTTCCAGTAAGGAACCACCTGACCTGGCTGGCACTGAGTGAGGTCTGCCCATTCCCACCAGGGAATCCCCATGTCTTATCGCTTGTGCAGGTGGGACAGACAATACAAACTGCAGCAAAGATAGCAGCAGCCAGAATGGGAGAGGCTGCTCCCAGGATGGAGACTATTGAGCCACTGGCTTTATCTCTAATGGATCGTTTTCTGGGACAATGGGCGGTAGAATTTGGTGTCACACACCAGCAGTGTCAATAGCTTCTAGTAATGACATTTTTATTGAAACACACAGGGGATCAAGAGAGCTAGCTTGGAGAACACAGAGACTCAGAGATAGGAGGACCAACCACCCACAGGGAAGCTGGTGGTATGGGGAAGAACAGTGTCTGGGTAGCCGGGGAGGGGTGGATGGATATCTGTGACTGTCACATCTCCCTGGGGACCCAGGAAGGAGGTTAGACACTGTCACATTTATGTCCAACAATCTCAGATGAGGCAGAGGCTGCATGCTCAGATGAGGTGTGGGGTCCCACCCCACTCCCACCCCCACCCCCATGGATTTTTAGTGAAGGACAAAGACCAAAACTTAAATGTCACCTATTCTGCACTGCCCAAAGTCTGGGAAAGGTTCACAGGAGAGAGTCCGAGAGGCAGGTCCTGGTGATGGTGCAGAGCTGGTAAGGGCCTAGTGGTGGACATGAGTGGGGTACAGAAAAGGCACCATTTTGGACTTGGGGCTGTGGACATGCAGAGGCTTCCAATACCCTGGACCATGTCCCAGACAACAGCTCAAGTCCTCAAGCCAGGACAGCCATCGGCCTGGACTCACAGTCCAATGCAGTAACCCTGTGTCAGTAGTCTCCTAAGCCAGGCTCAGGATTCTGCTCAATCACTGTGTTCAAACTTAAAAACAAAGAATCAAGGACAGGTCCTCTGAGAACAAGGAGGGGGGCTGCTCAGAACAAAGAGAATGTGGGTGGAGACAGGAGACACTTCCAGGACCTATGTGCTATACACTGTGGCCTGCATGGTAGGCAGCATGGACAGCAGGTCTGTGGTCACCCAGGTCTCTCTGAGGTATGTCCACCTGAAGGAGGTGTGACCTATACGTGGACATCCCAAAAGTCACCAGCAGAGCCTGAGACAGCCTGCAAAGATGAATTCCCAACAGGAAGTATGCCAATCATTGCCTCCCCTGACAGAGCCAGCTTTTACATATGGTTGGAGACAAGACTGAACCGTTTATACAAAGTTCAGCAATGGCCTTTCCCAGGCCACGCAGGGACATGGAGTGTATGGAGTTCAAAGACAAATGGGGCAGCTCAAGTCCTCAAGCCAGGACAGCAGCACTGTGTGCAAAGAGGGCAATGGGACTTCAAGGGCTCCTGCAGAGCACAGCAGTTCACAGCACACATGGAGAGTACACATGAACACACACCTAGGCCCCCAGACAATACATCCTTCGTCCCACAGTAAGAAAGAGGGGGTTCCGTGGCCTACCTGGAGCCTGCAAAAAATTCAGTGGCTCAGGGATAAAGAGATGGCCCAGCAGTTAAGAGCACTGGCTGCTCTTCCAAAGTACCTAGATTCAATTCCCAGCACCCCTATGACAGCTCACTCCAGTTCCAGGGATTGGACAGACATATATGCAGGCAAAACACCAATGTGCATAAAATAAAAATAAGTCATTATTAAAAACTCGTTGGGGTGAGCCTGGCCTCATCAGGAGATGGCCCCTCCAAGGTCAGGGCTGCAGAAAGCAAGGGTGTTCCCACACAGCCTGAAGGCAAGGGGCTACTGTAGGCTGCCTAGAGAGCCCAAAGGGTTCACACACTCCACTTCTGAGCCACAGAGCCCCAGGCACACAGATACCACAGAGCCCACGCTCCATCTGTGATTCCTCTCCAGGAAGAAGGAAAGGAACCAGGCACCCTGAAAAAGAGACAGTGCTGGGTCCAACTGTCGGCCTAGCACAGGGCCACCCTGCTTCTTCCTCTCTTGACGTCTCTGATAATTAAAACATTTAATTTTAGAGTTCATCTCACCTCAAAGTACAGTGTGGCAGACATTAAAGAATGCCCTGTTGGGAGAGAATACCCAGGAGATGGCCTGAGCCACACAGTCAAGGTCAGCATTAGCATGGCCAGTCTGTGATGGAGGGGACCACAAGACACTATACACAAGACACATCACCAAGGCCATTGAGCAAGAAGGAAAGTGAGAAGTCAGATAACAGGCTGCCCAGAGGAGCTAGGAGGACTGTGTAAGACACTGAAAACTCTGCATAGGGCATGGTCCACTCCTGGGAAAGCTGCAGTGCTGGCTCATCATAGACAGATCCACCTGCACTATCAGGCAAAAGAGGCAGGAACAGGAAGAGGGAGGAAGAGGACAGAGTCAGGGAGGAAGAGAACAAAGAGGGGGAAGACAGAAAGTAAAAGAAGTAGACAGAGAGAGGAAGAGGAAGACAAAAAGGGAGGGGAGGGGGCAGGGAGAGGAAGACAGAGGAGAGAGGAAGAGGAGGACAGAAAGAAGAAAGGGGACAGAGAGAGGAAGGAAAAGGATGGTGGAAGGGAGAGGAATCCCCAACCAAAAAAGTAGGCCATATAAAAACCAAAGAGAAAGACCTACGGGCCACCACCCCAGCTCACCGTTTGGCTCAAGAGTCCAACTCAGCTCCAATTCCCCAAGTCTGTGGGGCGGGGAGGGGCTCCTCACAACCTGCTGCAAGCTAACAGCCCTGATTCAGGCAAAGAATACAGAAGGCTTCCTGCTCAGCATTGCTTACAGAGCTCTGAAGCCCAGAAGCAAACTCTTTAAGTGAAGACAGAAAGGCAGGGGAGAGTCAAGTGGGACCCTGAACGAGCCCCAACATGCAAATGGTGTGCTGGCTGCTCTGACCCTCAGATCCTGGGGACACAGCTGCGAGGCAGGGCCTGCCACAGCCAAGTCTTCAGCAGGCCTGGTTGTGGAAAGGACGAAGCAGGACGGCTCATCGAGCTAATGGGCACAGGCTGTGACTCAGAGCTGCACCCTGCCGTGTGCACCAGATTCCCTGAAATTGCCCGTCATCATCAGAGCATCGTGGTGGCTAATGACACAGGGCTCATCTTGCATGCCAGGGGCCCAATGCCCCAGTTCAAGCTCAGGCACATCACAAGTCTCAGTTAATTATCTGGCTGCAGTGGTGGCTGAGATGTACAGCAGTCTCAACAAGCGGAAGGCCAGAGCCATGGCATTAGGGTGACAGAGCAGCTGTGGCCAGAGTGAGGCCAAGGACCCAATGACAAGGCAGCAAGGGGCACTGGGCCAGGAATAACACAATTGTCCCTTGCTAGCTTCTGTGTGTCTGGACCAAGTGGTTTTGATGGCTGGAGAGCCAAGCCCCACAGGACAGAGCTTTGATTCCAGCTGGAGGATACCCCTGGCTGGCTCTCAATCACCTTACATTTGGGGTCTCCTGGCTTCTAGTAGTCCTGAGGGAGGGAACACACAGTAGCCTGTGGACTGACTTCACATGCTTGCAATGTCTGAGACAACATAGGTCAGGGGACATGGAGTGATTGCATCCTTGGGACAGAGGCCAAGGCCATCATGGAGATGTGGACTGGGTAGAGAAAGATCCTGCCACAGCCATACTTGGTACACTAGCAACACAGCCACAGAGCCTGCTGTTAGGCTCTACAGCACAGGGCAGCTACCTGGGACAAATGTCACCCTTAGAGGAGGTTCCTTCTACAGAGAGCTCTGCCATCTCATAAAACCCCAAGGACAGCTGAGGACAAGCACCATGGCCAGGTGCTCTAGAGAGGACAGAGTGGCAGTGCAGGGACCAGGAAGGAGTCCCCCATCCTCACTCCCACCCCCCCAATGGCAATGTCCCCACACCAAGAGACCATCACAGTCACTGGCTTCAGGTCAGAGCAGGGACAGCAGCAGCTCACAGACTTGCACACATCAGTTCAACTCAGATATTGTGGAGCACCTGCCTTTCCAAAGCACTGCAGGGAATACTTGGCACATGGAAAGCATCCACCTCCCAGGTGTCTACCACACAGTAGAGGCAGGACAAGGAAGGGACCAGCAATGTGAGCCAGGTAAGAGACAACCACTCCAAGCTGAGCTGCCTCCTGATGGCTTCATCATCAGAGGGATCTGGCAGCCCAGCTGACAACTGGAAGGAACCACCCTCACAGGTGCAGAGAGTTAGGGTAGGGCACAAGAACCATCTTTGCTCCCTCAGTATGGGGGCTGCAAGGCACTCAGAAGCCAGTGCCATACCAGCTGATAGAGATCCAAGCCAGGGCAGCTCTCCAGCAGATCCAGCCGTCCTTTGGGGTCTTAGAGGGCAATTGATGTAGGCTACCTTCGCTAGGCTAGGCTAAAGGGTATGACTAACCATAGTGGTCATAGCAGATTACACAGGGAGGAGGGGGAAGCACAATTGAGAGACCTTCAAATACAGGCCTCCTCATTTCCCATACAAGGCACTGTCCTTGGAAGTCTTACAATAGCTGCACAGTGTGCCCACTCCTCCAGAGACCCCAGTGCAAGAACAGCTTTCTATAGAGAGCATGAGAGCCCACCACTCCTTCAAGTGCCACGTGCTTGGGCAGCTTCTGGAAGACTAGACAGAACCTGCCCAGGGAAGCACACACCCCCACCTTCAGATTCCTTGACCCTCAAATCACACCAGTCAAAGCTGCAACAGATGCAGAGAAGCTTGAGAAAATACTGCAACCTGCAGATATCCTCATGTATCCAAAACCCAGCATGGGGCTGAACCAGAACACAAAACATAGACTGTACTAGAGGATCTGATGGAGGAGGGGTTGCAACAGTTCCCTCTGAGAGTAAAGCATTCCATTTTGCAGAGATGCTCTTTAAACAGGAAGGTAAGCAACTAAAAACAGTTTCAGGAAGTCCCTGAAACCAACCAGCTTCACTAGGTCTCTCCCTGCCAGAGTGAGCACTAATAAAAGCTGAGCTCAGGAAACCAGTCTGCCTGGAAGATGCTCAGACCATCTGAGGCACTGGAAAGGACAGTCTGCATCCCGACATCCTCCCTGCAGGCTGTGCAGTGAGCATCAGGTTCCCAGCTTTCTGAGCTGTCACTCATGCCTTGGTGATGCAGCTGTCTGTGAGTCATTTCTGCTCTGGTATGTGACCCCTCACGCATATGCCTGTCAGCGACCCCAATAAAACTCATGGCACCACGCTGGACTTTGGTGGTGCCCATACTAGGAACTGTCATAGGCTCTGTTAGCATTCCTTCTAGGCTTTGCCCAACAGTCACCTGGCAACAGCCAAGTAGCCTGGCTTCCTATAAAAGGGGTTGTGTGTAATTGAGGAAAATATGTAATAAAAATATTAAAAATCAAAAAAAAAAAAGGGGTTGTGTGGCCTCTTCTTGATCTCTCTGACTATCTTTTCTCCCTGACCACTTTCTCTCTCTCTCCCCGTGTTCCTGGCCAACCTCTCCTCTTCTCTTCTTCTCTCCCTCTCCTCTCTCTCCTCTTTCTCCTCTTCCTCCTCTTCTTCTTTCTCCTCTTCCTCTTCTTCTTCCTCCTCCTCCTTTCTTCTCTCTCTCTCTCTTTCTCCCTCCTTCTCTCTCTCCTCTCTGTCTTTCTCTGACTCTACTCCCTTCTCAACTTCCCTTCCTATGCCCTAAATAACCCCTATTCTACACTATACCTATATGGCTGGTACTTCAGAAAGAAGAGATGTTTCAGTATGGGCCTAGAGGCACCCCTCCCACCTCACCATACTGTGCTCTACAAAACATATCCTGGCTCTCCTTTTTGTATAAAACACAACAGGCTTCCTACCTGGAGAAAGGCACAGTCAAGGAGCCTGCTAAATGCAGCCAGGAAGCCAGTGGGAACAGCTGCCTCACTCAGAAAGGTTGGAGTGCCATCTAGTGGTCACTAGGAGTGGGACATCCTGCTTATATTCTCACACACAAATACACTCAACCACACCTGCTTAGGCAGGCAACAGCTGCACATATAGTGACTTGCAGCAGGAGTAGCCATTGATTTGGTTTGGATCTGTGGGCGTCACTGGCCCTGCAGGACAATAAATCACAAGGAGCAGGTCCTTGCCACTGCCACATCACTTCTCATGGGATCCCTGAGCCCCAAGTGTCAGCTACCATAGCTGTCCTCCACAGAGGTGGGAGCAGAGCACCATGGGAGGAGTCACATGGCTGGACAGGTCTACACAGAGGACGATGTCACCAGAGGCTTGGGGGCCACACTGGGGGTTGAGGACACAGACAGGGACCTTGGGAGTTAGAATTCGGTGTAAGTGTGAAGCTCAACCACCCCAGAGGGGCCCACAATGAG
The DNA here is from genome assembly GCF_978045245.1 of Mus caroli. Taxonomy (NCBI): domain Eukaryota; kingdom Metazoa; phylum Chordata; class Mammalia; order Rodentia; family Muridae; genus Mus; species Mus caroli. Next base: position 38,533,989 of record NW_028227273.1, read on the forward strand.
CATTGTCCAAGCAGGGTTAACTGTAGAAGAGAAAGAAGAGAAGCACAGGAGACAGGCCTGCAGGATCACCTGTGAGCTTATCTCCACTGTGCTACCTGAGGACAAAAGACCTGCACCATCCCTTGGGTTGGGATCCTGGACCACAAATGAGGAGAGGGAGCTGCAACAGCATCCATCTAATCCCCTTCATGTCATGTGACTGATTCAGCTCCTCCCCTTTATGACAGTAGAGTCAGGCAAACCCTTTCTCCTCTTTGTCAGGATTTTGTTACAACAGGAAAAGCAGCTAAGAGCCAGGGCCGACAGAGTGCTGCCCACACATCCCTGACCTCCCAGAACCAACAGAGTTCACCTCCCCATGCACAGGGGACTGAGCGTATGGGGGCTGTCCTGAATGACCAGCGTCACCACAAAACCCTCAGACAGAGGCAGAACAGTCAGAAGCAGAAGCTGGGAGATGACTCGTGGTCTGAAGGATGAGAAAGGGAGCCCAGGGCCAAGGACTGCAGGACCTCTGACCCTGGGACAGCGCAGTGCATAGCTCCCTACAGCTCTGGGAACCAGAAAGCAGCAGACACAACACTAACGGAACTTCTCACCTCTGTAACTGCAAGGAAACAGTTCTGGGACCCACAAGACATGAGAATGTCAAAAAGGGAAACCGGTTTGGGGGTACACTTTCCCATCCAGCCCAAGTCCAGCCCAGCTAGGCCATCAAAGGCATTCATATCAACAGAGCTGTGTCTTCCAGGGAAGGAGAGCTGCCTAGGGCTGAGCATGGACTCCACTGTACAACAAGAACTCCCAGCAGGTGGCCCTGTCACACCTGGAGCCTCAGGGAGGTGCTGGACAATGGGGGCAGAAGGACCACACTGTGTGGTTAACTAAGGGACAGCAGATACCCCCAGTTTCCAGTGTTTGAAAGAAGACCTGAGCTGTCACCTTGTGCTCCAGGGAGACCAAGAGCCACACAAGGGCCCCAGACACAAAGCACTCGACGGGAACAATTCTGCTGGCACCTCACTCAGCCTCCAGGTCTCACAGAAACCAGTCCCTGTACTGTGGCTGGCAGGTGACACATCCATTGGCCTGGCAGAGGCTCAGGCAAGACCAGAGTCCCCATCCACTGCCCAGGATGACAGGAGTACATCCTGTGAACATCAGTCCTGGGTCAGTGTACCTCCCCAAGCCAAAGAGGGAACTGGAAATTCCCCAGTGGCCCCTCAGCAACCATCAGGTCTTCCCATGGCTCACAGCCTGGCACTCACCAGGACTTAGGCTCTCCGAAGTGCAGGTAGTTGATGCTGTAGAGGTCCATGTCCTCTGTGTGCCAGGCAAACGTGGTCTTCCACATGCCAAAGTACAAGTAGGGTGTATTCACGCCCTCAATGATGGTCCCGCATTCGCGCTCCACCATGTCTAGGATGGTCCTCAGATTGCCGATGTTCCACTGAGCCACGTCCTATGGACAAGGAGTGTGCAGTCATCAGAGTCCTTCCAGGACATGTGTGCCTGCCTGTACCCTGGCTGCATAGTCACCCGAGTTACAAAAGGATGACTGGGGTATGTCAGCATCACGGCCCTTCAGACAGGTCAAGGGGCCTAAGGTCACATTAGGGCTGCTTAGGCTCCGAACTCTTCACTCTCACCTGCCACCCCACCCTTCTTGGAACAGCGGTTACACATAACTGTCCACAAGCCAGCACAAGTCAGGGGACAACTACAACTTGGCAGTGACGTCCATGCCTCTAAGTAACACTGAAGGACAGTCTCCATGGGGAGTAATCCCTTCACAAGCATGTGAGCCCAAGCTCAAATGACAGCCCTTCCAGAACCTTGCATCAGACAAGCCCGGACAGCTTCAGATGGATGCAGGCAAATACGGATGGAGCCGTACATGTCAAATGCTGCGAGCTGGAGCTAAGGCACAGTGGGAGCTTCAGGTGCCTGCACCTAAGACTGCCCCTAAGAGAGCCACCAGGGTACATGCTGGGGTTTCAGCAGGGTGATCCTGGTGATGCCCAGTTCCATCAGGAGGACAGAGGCTACTGAGGTTACGACAGTGTGATAGCAACAGGCCAGCAGCTGGGAAGCAGACCAGGCCAGCAGGTCCACCTTTGATGCAGACCTCAGAGAAACCCTCATACACATGGACCTAGACAAGGCCCACAGGAGCCCAAGCAGGCCTCAGCCCACACATCTATTGCCTGGCAGATGGGGTCATGCTGTGTGGTCCCTCCACTGTAACTGTTTGTGGAGCTAGGTCTGTTTTCTGGTGTGATAGGCATGGTTGAGCAGCTCTGTGAGTACAGTAGAGTCCACTGAATCCTATGTGTCTAACTGCTGTGCCATGTGGCTTGTCATCACAGCTACTGAGAGGACTCACCATGAAGGTCCCTGACACCAAGCCTGGTGACCCCAGTTCAGAGACACAGAGAGGTCAGACACATGTGCCTACACACAAAAAGAGCCAGGAACACTCACACCACACACAACTTATAAAAACACAAAAACCACCAGGGACGGGGCTCAGTGGGAGGCCCCAGTACCCATGCAGAAAGCTGTATGTGACGTTACACACCCATAATCCCAGCCCTGGGCAAACAGGGGGAAGGCCTCTCAGCTTGCTGGCCAGCTAGTCTAGCCTAATGAGTGATGTCTAGGTTCAGTGAGATGCTCCCAGCCAACAAGGTAGGTCAAATGACTAGGGAGACAGCTCAACACTTAAGAGACTTAAGAGTCTGGCTGCTCTCCCAGAAGCTTAGTTCCTAGAACCAGAAGTACTCCAGCTCCGGGGAGCTCAACATGCATGCATACAGGCAAAACACTCTTACACACAGAATACCAGAAGTACTCCAGCTCCGGGGAGCTCAACATGCATGCATACAGGCAAAACACTCTTACACACAGAATACCAGAAGTACTCCAGCTCCGGGGAGCTCAACATGCATGCATACAGGCAAAACACTCTTACACACAGAATACCAGAAGTACTCCAGCTCCGGGGAGCTCAACATGCATGCATACAGGCAAAACACTCTTACACACAGAATACCAGAAGTACTCCAGCTCCGGGGAGCTCAACATGCATGCATACAGGCAAAACACTCTTACACACAGAATGAAAAAAGCAGCTGGGCGTGGTGGCACACGCCTTTAATCTCAGCATTTGGGAGGCAGAGGCAGAGGCAGGCGAATTTCTGAGTTTGAGGCCAGCCTGGTCTACAGAGTGAGTTCCAGGACAGCCAGAGCTATACAGAGAAACCCTGTCTCAAAAAACAAAAACAAAAACAAAACAAAAAAAAGCAAGTTAATACATTTTAAAAACCCAACAATAAAAACACAGTAGGGCAGGTAACCCAACTACTCAGGGTAGAGCCTGGAGGTAGGCATATCTTCTGGAGGTTGAGGCAAGCTTGCCTACACAATGAGACCCTGTCCCCACTACAAGAAACCCAAAGTAGACAGGGCTTGGATCTGAGAAACACAGATGAGATTATCTGCTGGTCTCCTATGTGCACATGTGTGCATGTGCGCGCACACACACACACTGTCGACCAAGAGAACCTTCCAACAGCATACAGTGAAGTGCCAGAGCAGACTCAGCTCTGTCCTGGGCAGTGGGGCTGTAGCCGAGCCGGGACAGGCTGGGATCCTGTTACAGCTCCCAGCCGTGGGCTCCCAGCTCCACACCTCAGCAGGCACCACCACCACAGAGATGGTTCAGGCTGTGGCCTCCTATGCAGCATGCCACCCTGGGCCAGAAGACAGCACAGCCCTGCCAAGTAGTGAATAGGAACACAGAAGTGAGAGCCACTGGAGTTGGGGTGGCCCTGAGAAGAAAGGTACAGCCACTTTCCTCCCATCCCCATGAGTCCACATGGTGGCCAGGTAGAGCAGGCACTTCTGGGCACTTACATCGTCGTACAGGGAGCCACTGATGTCAGCTCCATAGATGGGTGAGACAAAGGTCAGGTTCTTCCAGTACTTGCGCTCCAAGTCATCGAAGTCCTGATGGCGTGGGGTACAGTACCTGGAAACAGTGCAGTGGTTCGGGTTAGGTTCTGAGCAGTGTAATACCCTCTAAGCAGCCTCAGAACCCAACTCCAGAAACAAGGCTAGATGTACAAGGAGGGGCATAGAGCTTTGGGAACCAGGGGCAGCTGGAGCTGAGAGCATGGGGACCATGTGGCTGTGCATGCTGTGACTGTAAGCCACAAGATGCATGGAAGCAGGAAGAGGTTTCCAGGAAGCATGGGGGGACCTCCCCTGAAGGGCCACCTTCAGGCCACATACTGGGATGAGGGAAGCCCCCTAGGGACAGAGACAGGGACAAGGTAAGGGTCAAGCTGGGCCTCCAGAAAGTGAGAAGCCTGAGCAGCTGAGAGACTGCCCTCACCCACATACTTCTCACTATTGGCTAGGCGGCGGTACTCCCCCACGGTCATGGCCTTCTTCTGGATGTTGTACTGCGTGAAAAGCCCCGACTGGCCCGTCACCACCTGCTGAATAGGCGCTGGGATGACCACATCGTCGATGTCATCATACGTCTGCCGTGGCTTCCACTCTTTGGGTGGAATGATCTGCGGGGCCAAGAAGGGTGTGGGTGATAGAGCTCCCAAGGGTAGGGGATCCCAGGTCCCCAATTATTTAAGTGCCCCAGGCTAGTGCTGCCGTACAGGCACCACACAACCATGACATGACAGCTGTGACAAACAAGGTGGCAGTTGGGTCCCACTGCAGCAGGCACACACACATACACACTCATGCATACACACACTCACACTCACACATATACATATACACACACACATACATGCTCACATTCTTACATAGATACCCACACATAAACACACAGACTCAGATTCTTACACTCACACACATATTCTTACACAGAAACACCATACACATACATATACACATTCTTACACAGATAGCCACCCACACATTCACATTCTTATAGACATGCATGCATACACATGCACAAATACACCATAGCACGCACACACGTACACACATGTACATACACACACCAGTCAAGGATACATATACACATTCTTACATAGATAGCCACCCACACATTCACATTCTTATAGACATGCATGCATACACATGCTCAAATACACCATAGCGCACACACACGTACACACACACGTACACACACACACACACCAGTCAAGGCTGATGAGCCTATCCCCTTGGCTCAGACATGGCTCGGTTCATACGGCAGAGCGTGGGCCACAGATGCTTGTGGTGTCTGTCCATCTGCCCTTAGAAGATAGGAAGAGGTGTGTGCTCATGCTGTGCTGTGTGTGCCCAGGGCTCAGATGAAGTCAGCCTCCCCAGCATTCTCTCCCATGGATTAACATAGGTCCACAGGTTACAGGGAACCTGAGCCACAACTTAGTATGACAGCTCCATTCAGACAGGCAGGCAAAACAGTGGAATTCAAAGTTTAGGCAGAGCCGCAGGGCCCCAAGAACAAGGTACTTAACCTCTGCCACTTAATCGATAATTAAAGGTGTCTCCTGGCACCACCACCCCTACGCATCAGGTCCCCTTCCAATCCTAGCCCTCCAAAAGCTTTGTCCCTCATAGCAGCAGGTTCTGTGTCCCACCCAGGCTAGGCCACTCCCTAGAGTCAGGAACACAACATGTGCCCTGATTTGGTCTAGGAAACCCCACAAAACCAGTGTCTGCCTCCATGTTTTAGAAGGTCGGAGAAGCAGTGCCACAGTGTCTGGACACAAAGGAGCTTGGGAGTGGCATGACGCACCTTGGCCAGGCCAGCACGGTGGGCACCCTGTGACTCAATGTACGCCACATATCTGTTGAAGTCCCTGAATTCATCCATGGTGGGGCGGAAGGTCATGATCTTACAACTGGGGTTCTGGGCGCTGTGGTCCTCGGACCCCATGGTTGCAGCAAAGTGGAGCTACACCTGTGAGGAGATAAGAGCAGTCAGCATAGCCCTGCCATCACCACCTCCATGCCTCCCTTGGAGGCAACAAAATACCCACAGCTCCTGAGGGCAACAGCAGGCAGCCGTGCCAGGCCAGCAAACCACAAAGTCCCATCACTCCCACCAGTCAAGAGCCAAGGTGACACCAGTTGAGTAAACACATAGGAACCCTCCTTCCAAAGCTGACGGGGTCCCAGAAGCCGTGTATTTTCCAATCAGAGGCCCCTGGAGCCCAGCACTGTTCTCAGCAAGGACCTTCCCATGTGGACCTTGTAGCCTTAGGTCACCACGTCCACCCAGGAGCCCTGTGCACATGTGAGAGCACACTGGGCTTGCACAGAGGGCTCCACTTGTGCACAGGAGCCAACAGTTTGAAGCCTGGACTCCATCAGCTATTCTTGGAGCCCTGGATCAGGAGGGCAAATCCAACTTGTCTGAGCCAGCCCAAGCCACAGCCAACATCAACTTACCTGTGCTGGCCTCCTACTTGCCCCTTGTAAAGGGATCTTCTCAGCCAGGTGCCTTCTCCTCACTGGGCAAGCATATGGCCTGCAGCCCAGGGTCCAGAAAGGGTTGTGGAGTCCCATCCTTCTAGAGAACACCCCCACACACACACCCCGGCCCCCACGCACACACACAAAAGCCCCAAAGTGGAAGTAGAGAATAGCTCCTATGCACTTCCCAAAGTGTCCACCAAGTGGCAGCACATGCCCATAAATGGAGTACAGGGCTTGATTATAGCCGTGAGCTAGGCTACCAGTTGGTGTCTGGGCACCCAAAGGCTACAGTCCTTCTGGGCTCTGGAGAGGAATAAGGCTGCATGCATCACCTGGGTGTCCTGAGGGTCTACTAGATATAGCCCTCAGAGCTCACAGGTGCACAGGGTTTACAGAGGGGGACTGCCAGACATTGTCCTCCAGTACACAAGGGGAAGGCCCTAACCACATAACTAGAAGCTATCCTGCTAGACATCTGACCCCACCAGCAGCTCTCAGGACTGCCACTGCTCCCCCCCACACACACACTAATTGCTGCGCCCACCTGCCACCTCCTAGATGTAGAGAGTGAGAGCTAGGGAAGGATGATGTAGAAGGTACATCATCTCCTCAGGGGTCCCAACAGCCCAGACATCAGCAGCCTCAGTGTTAGAATGGGCAGGTGGGAGGCACATGGAAGGGCGCAGGACCACTAACTCCTCTCACTCTGACCATGGCCCTCCTCCGTTGCCTCACAGGCCACACGAAATGGTGGAGCAGAGTTTCTTCTATGAGCCGAGTCCTGTGCCAGAGAGCTGTTCCAGAGTCGGACCACTGGGAACCAATGACCTGTCTCTCTGCCTCGTGGGATAAGGGTGCCTGCACCCACCATTTCCCTTTCACACAGGTTCTCTCCTTCATGATGACTTTGGTCTCCCACATGCCTGCCTGTCTCTTACTCAAGTCCAGAATGGTTAGGGAAAGGCCCAGGCTGCCACCAGGGTGCTGTGTGGGCACCTGTGATGGAGATGAGACCTGAGAGCTGTGTCCCATCAAGGGGGCACTTCAGCCCCCACACTGGGTGCTAGTGATAGTGAGGCACAGACAGAGCACTACAGCGGTACACAGAATGCAGCTAACCTCCTGCTGGCCACATGAAGGCTCACCAGAAAGAGGGCTAGGACATAGCAGGCAGCACTGCCCAAACATGCAGAGGTTGGAAGGCAACCTGCAGTTGTCAGCTCTCTCCTTCCCCAAGTGTGACCCAGGATTAAACCTCGGAGTTGTCATGCTTGGCAGCAGGTGACTTTACCTGACGAGGGCTTGGGATCTTGAAGGTCCCAGCTGCAGAGAATGAGGCCCACACTGACCCTCTGGCTATCCTGAGAGGAATAGCAGAGGTGTGACCAGGACGAGTAGAGACTCCCTACGAGTAGTCACTCCCTCCAGAAGAAAAGGACCCTTGGGATGGGAGGAGGGGGTCAGCCAGAGCTCTCTGGGGCGTGCATCACAAGGGATCCAGGGAGATGAGGTTCAAGTCCTATGAGAAGCTGGACAAGCTGGCAGGTGCAGTGCCCCAGGTCCCCAGGAGTGCCAGGCAGGCCAGGTACTTTCCACCACAGATGCACCATGAACTTGGGCACCGTCTGAGAATCTCCATCTGTCTATAGCAACTAGTTACAGCTGCCACTGACATGGGGTACACAAAAGCCCCCAGGACACAGGAGTGCCCATTATCTGCTATGGGCCCACCACAATGGATTCTAGGTGCTGCTCACCTTGAGGCCCTGGGCTAGGCAGGGCTAGTAGCCTCCTACCCAGTCTCAGATTATGTGTGCTGGGCGCTGAGGGAAGAGGGCAGCCAGCCACCACCTGCTAGCCAGCAAACAGGAAACTCACTGGCTCCACTTAGTGGCAACTACTCCTTACTGCCCACAGGGAAAGTGCCCTGCCCTCCTCCTGCCTGTTAAAACAGGGACTGAAAGGAAGGTTGTCCAATAAGACCTACCCAACCCTGCTCCTACTGTCCAGAGACATGTGTCAAGACCAGAACTTTCAGGCCAGGCTGAGTGGCTGGTGGCCTGCCCCAGGCTGTAGCACAGGGTCTGCACACAAAGAGCCTCTGCAATGGCTGCTTCTTCAGTGGGACACTGTGTGGCCAGGCTATGTCATGTCACCTGCACCCCATTGCCTACACATACACAAGCCCTAGGACAAAGCCTCCCGGAGGGAAGACTATGGGCATGTAGGCTGGGCTCCAAGGGCCTGAGAAGGCAGGGGGATAGCATTTGGGCTGAGCCCTTTGACGCACAGAGCAATCAGGCACCATGAGGCCAGGACAGCACAGGTGCCACACCCTAGGCAATACCCTCAGGAAACAGAACCAGGAGCCTGACAGGCCCCTCAGTAGTGCCACTACAGGTGTCAGTCCTCCTGGTGTCCCAACCTCCCCTACTCCTGAAGGTCCCTCCCCCTGGAGGTCTGATACCTCAAACTCCCTGGTGACTCCCAGTTGACCATGGGCTTGGGCCACCATCTTGAGAGACCCCATGACTCAAGCTCAGTCTCCAGCATGGAGGTAGCTACATCTCCCTGCGCCAGTTCCAGGGTGTGGCTGGCCCATGTTGGGGTTCCTGGACAGGTCTTGGCTGCACAATTTGCCCCTAGAATGCCGACGGCTGCACTCCTCTTACTCCCCTAGCTGTGTGCCAGTTGAGTGTGACCCCTGAGCACAAGAAGCCTGCATGCAGTGACAGAAGCACCTCTCAGTCCTCTGCATGCATCCTTCCTGGCAACCCTGCCCTCTTTTTCTTTATCTGGGTGAACAGCAGGGGTGGGATGGAGCAAGAAGGGCTGGCAGAAAGAATAAGCTCTGAGGGCCTTGTGTGGTCAGCTGGACTGCAGGAAGGTGGGCTGGCACAGAGGCCAAGGCCAGCTATGAGCCTGGGGCTATGGCTGGTAAGTTTGGAACTTTGTTATTTAACTCAGGAGATGGCAAGGTCACAGGGGCAAGTGGGCAGTGGGCTTGGCACAGCACTAGGAGTAGACAGGCCAGACAGACCAAGTGTTCCCAGAAGTTGGCTGTCAGTGCTCCCAGGAGCCGGCTGTCGGGGAACTGCAAGGGCCTGCCATGCTTACAGAAGGCACATGGGACATTCGTCTAGTTTTGTGTGTGTTTTTTTCTTTTTCTTTCTTTCTTTTTTTTTTTTTTTTTAGATTTATTTATGTGTATGAGCACGCTGTCACTGAAACAGAAGAAAGCATCAGACCCTATAACAGATGGTTGTGAGCCACCATGTAGTTGCTGGGAGCTGAACTCACAACCTCTGGAAGAGCAATCAGTGTTCTTAACCCCTGAGCCATCTCTCTAGCCCCCACCCCCACCCCCATCCTATCTGTTTAAGGGAGAACTAAAAGATGCCATCTTAAGTCACACCAACACAGGAACAAGGGCCATGACCTGTGACATCACACAGGACCACTCCTCAGAGACAGCTCAGCTGCATCCATCTGTGTGCAGGCACAGAGTGGGTGTCTGGAAGGCACTTGGGAGGCTGAGGTGAAAGGCACTCAAGGCTGTGGAGCGAGAGACAGGATGGATTCAAGTGGAAGTCTGACATGTGTTCTTTTTTTTTTTTTTTTTTTTTTTTAAAGATTTATTTATTATATATAAGTACACTGTAGCTGTCTTCAGACACTCCAGAAGAGGGCGCCAGATCTCGTTGTGGATGGTTGTGAGCCACCATGTGGTTGCTGGGATTTGAACTCTGGACCTTCGGAAGAGCAGTCGGGTGCTCTTACCCACTGAGCCATCTCACCAGCCCCTGACATGTGTTCTGAATAAGCTGTGGTGCAGGGCAGGCAGGACAGAGCTGCTACCAACTGTCACAGCACAGGTCGAAGCCTCTGAGACTACAAGAAGCAACTCCTTGGACACACTGCTCCAGGAGCTTCTGAGCTCCAAAGGCCTAGCATGGCCACAGCAACTCTGATAAAGAAAAGCACTCGATTGGGGGCTTGCTTACAGTTTCAGAGACTTGTGCATTACTATCATGGTGGGAGCAGAGTGGCACTGAGGCAGTAGCTGAGAGCTTTACATCCTGATCCACAGACTGCAGGTAGAGAGACTGAGATTGATATAGGCCTTAGAAACCTCCGAGCCCACCCCAGTGGCAAACCTTCAGCAAGTCCATACCTCCTAATCCCACCTATGCAAATATATGAACCTATAGGGGCCATTCTTATTCAAATACCAAAGCCCCTGCCACCATAAACCAGAAAGTTCAATGCAAGTCCATGGCATGATTTCATGCTGCACACAGTAAGTAGCCAAACCAGAAACCAGGTAGATAATGGATAAGTATGACCCAACCACACACTGGATTACCACGCAGCCCTGAACGAGCGTGAGACTCAGGCACCCACACTGTGGAGGGACCTGATGGATGATCTGATGATCAGCTTAAGTGAGAGACCCAGGAAAAAAACTACTTGTGCTGGCTAATTTAATGTCAAGTTGACACAAGCTAGGGTCATCTGAGAGAGCCTCAATTAAGGAAATACTTCTGGCAGGGGGGAGAGTATGGGGGACTTTTGGGATAGCATTGGAAATGTAATTGAGGAAAATACCTAATAAAATATATATAAAAAAAAAAAAAAAAACAAAGAAAAAGAAAATACTTCTGGAGGAGTTGGAGAAGGGACTGAAGGAGTTGAGGGGGGTTGCAGTCCCATGGAGGGAGCAACAGGGTCAACAGGCCAGACACCCGCCACCACCCCCCCACCTGGAGCTCCCAGGGACTGTACCACCAACCAAAGAGTACACATGGAGTGACCCATGGTGCTGGCCACACATGTGACAGAGAATGGCCTTTGTTGGACATCAGTGGGAGGAGTGGCCCTTGGGCCTGAGTGTGTTTAATGCCCCAGTGTAGGGGAATGCCAGGGCAGGAGGATGGGAGTGGGTGGGTGAGGAAGCACCCTCATAGAGGTGGGGGGGGGGGGGAATGGGAGAGGGGGTTTCCAAAGGGGAGACCTGGAAAGGGGAAAACATTTGAAATGTAAATAAAGAAAATATCCAGGGGCTGGTGAGATGGCTCAGTGGGTAAGAGCACCCGACTGCTCTTCCGAAGGTCCAGAGTTCAAATCCCAGCAACCACATGGTGGCTCACAACCATCCGCAACGAGATCCGGCGCCCTCTTCTGGAATGTCTGAAGACAGCTACAGTGAACTTACATATAATAAATAAATCTTTAAAAAAAAAAAAAAAGAAAATATCCAATAAAAAAAAGAGGAGGGGAGGGGAGGGGAGGGGAGGGGAGGGGAGGGGAGGGGAGGGGAGGGGAGGGGAGGGGAGGGGAGGGGAGGGGAGGGGAGGGGAGGGGAGGGGAGGGGAGGGGAGGGGAGGGGAGGGGAGGGGAGGGGAGGGGAGGGGAGGGGAGGAAAGAAATTGCCTCTTGCTTAGAGGTTAGGCGACATGCACATTAACCCCAGCACTTGGGAGACAGAGGCAGCCTTTCCTCCCCAGGTTGCTTTTGGTCATGATGTCTCATCATAGCAATAGAAGCTCTAATAAAACATCACTCAATGTGGGATCCATAACAGGAAATGTCCAAAACAAGCCACCCCATAAATGGGAAGTGGAACCGTGGGTGCTAGACGCAGGGGAGAGAGGTAACTAACTGCTCCTGGGATAATGGACAGCTCTGGAACTAGGCAGTGGCACTACTCTGTGAATATTCTGCAAACCACTGAGCTGTCGTCTACTCTTGCTGGTGGGCTGAGTGGATACTCCTGACAGAGAAGCCTGCAGGACCTGCTGAGCGAGCGAGCCCTGTGTGTCCAGAGGACCCTCCCTGCACACTGTGAATTCCTTAGTTTCCTTCTGGGAGCTGGGGAAGAACTCTTCTGTGGCGTTCCCGTAGCTGGGCAGTGGTGGTGCATGCCTTTAATCCCAGCACTTGGGAGGCAAAGGCAGGTGGATCTCTGAGTTCGAGACCAGCCTGGTCTACTGGTCTACAGAGTGAGTTCCAGGACAGCCAGAGCTATACGGAGAAACCCCGTCTCAAAAAACAAAAAAAAAAAAAAGGAACTCTTCCACTCCCTTCGAACTCATCCTGGCTCAGAAAACCTTGTTTGAGGGCAAAGGCGGCCTGGGGCACTAAGCTTGAAGGACAAAAACAGTTGTTTTAGGAGGTTAAGACACAATGACTTCCAAGCCAGAGCCACCTGTCCACTGTCTCTCAGCCACCAGTGATCCACACTGCCTGCAAGGACAGTGGCTCTGGTTGTTTTGAGCCCAACAGGCAGTAATCTCTGCTTCAAGGCTCTATTGTGCCAGCTTGAGTTAATAAAGCTCAATGCAGACAGGGAGTCCCACCTAAGATCATGAGGCAGGCCCTGCAGGTCAAGCCTTTTGAGCCATGGCTTCCCTGTCCACAGCAAGCGGAAAGGCCTCCCCCAGCTCCAATCTGCAATGACCTGGCCAGCTCAATGGCCTTGCAAAATCACCTTGCTGGGAATCATCCCTGAACCAGGGAGGCCGCAATGAACCCACATGGCAGTGGCATCTGTCTCCATGGCTCAGAGGTAACATGAAGCCCAACTCGAAACCCCAGATATTTATCTACAACTTGATAACCCCATCTGGGCCTTTCTCAGCCCTGCACCTTCCTGGGGAACCCCGAGCCACTGCAGATGCCCCTGCTAAATTAGCCCTATCCAAGCTGCACAGCGGTGTAGTGGTCATGCCCAAATTCGCACACAAGGCCCAGGACTGTGTCCCTACCCCAGACACAAAGGAACACACCTGGCTTCCTGAAGGCAGAGGGACCTGCTGTGTGAGAGGGTGACTGGTGCCTTTCAAGGGGAGCACGGGTGGACACAACATCTCACACTGGGCGGGGACTCTGATGGCCACCACAGACACATGGTGAGCACTGGAGAGTTCATTAACATGATTCACACTTCACAGAGAGGCTGGGGTGTGGCTTGGTGCTAAGCATGGACCAGCATACACAAGGCCCTGGGTTCACCCTTGGAAACACCACCCCACAAACAGGCTCTCTTTCTGTGGATTCTGTTTTTAAAGGACTTTTAAGTTATATATGTGCTTGTGTGTGCACATGTCTGTGTGTGTACATGTGAGAAGCAGCAGCACCCTGCAAGGTGCAGATGAAAGCTATGTGTGCTTGTGAGTACAGGGCTCTGCAGACGCCAGCATTTTTGATCGTGAACCCTTGACAAGGGTGCTGGTCCTCTAGAAGAGCAGCCACTGCTCTTAAGCACCAAACCATCTCTCCAGCACTCAGGCCAGCCAACCTGTCTCCCTGCGCCTGGCCACTTACCTGAGGGTTCCAGAAGATTCCAAGGGGCTGAAGTGGCCAGATGACCCAGGCTCAAGGAAGCAGGCAGGATGCTTCCTGTCAGGCACCTCCAGCAGTAGCAGTGTCCTGCCTACAAGGTGCAGATGAGAGCTTGTGACTAAGCTACATGGCTGCAGCCCCTGCCTGTCCAACCAGGCACAGTCCTTGCCCTACCATTGTTCAAGCAGGCTGTCCCCAGCTCTCTGCTGCCCCACTGTGAGCTAGCATAGTGAGAGCTGGGAGCAGTCAAGTAACAATAGAGAAGCCGCAGACAGCTACTGATTTTCAAGTTTAGCCAAGTGTAATAGCACATGCCTGTACCCCAGCACTCAGGAAGTGAAGAAGGAGGGCAGGAACTTGAGGCCAGCGTCAGCTACACACCAAGTCTGAGGCATACCTGTGCTACATATGACACACTGCAAGTCTCAGCTACACACCAAGTCTGGGGTCAGCCTGGGCTACACCTGGCCTCAAAGAGCACAAAGTGCCTGGCTCCTTTCAAAGCCCCTGACCTTTAGAGTTAGGTCAGTGTAGTCCCCACCAGTGAGCCACCAATTAGTGCACAGGGACTCAAATGCTCAAGGCTTGGTGACAAGAAGTGCACTGTGGCACTAGGACTTTGTGACTGGAGCCTGTGGCTGAGGTTACCAATCTGCAACCTTTATGGCCCCACCTATGCCTTTTGTCCCAACTGTCCTGGGCTCTAGCTTCCTTTGTCACTGCTCAGATGCTCAGCCTTGCCCAACTTGGCCAGTGCCTGAGGAAAGCTCTTCTCCCATACACTTCCTAAATAGTGACAGGCTAACAACCCTCCCAGCACCCAAGACCCTACCACACCACACCCCACTGTCACCATGACTTCAGAATCCCCTGGGCTAGTCTTCCCAGGCCCAGCACCAGCAAGAGCCCCATTCTCTCCCCCTCCTCCTCTGCTGTCTGGAGACTGCCCCGTCCCTGTGGCTCTTGACCTTGTCCCTGCTGTCCCCCACTCTGCTTCTAGGCAGGCCCAGCACCAGCTCACAACTTTCTCTCTGAAAGAACAGAGAATCCAACAAAGGAGCTGAAGAGATGGCTCAGTGGGTGAGAGTGCTTGCTGCACAGAACTTGAGTCCAAATCCCAGCACCCAGCTAAAGGGCAGCACTGAGCTGCCAGCAGGGGTAAGGGAGTGTGGGTACGGGGAGTGGAGGTAAGGGTGTTTATAGAGACAGGAGCTTGCTGACCACCAGTCCAGCAAAAAAATGATATCAAACAGCTCAGGATGGGAAAATTCCAAGAACTGAACAAGAATGGGTGGGAGGTAGCTGGGGCAGCCATGGGTTCCAGCCCCAGCACCTCCAGCAATAAGAGACCTGGTCCTGCCAGGCGTGGTGGTGCCCACCTTTAATCCCAGCACCTGGGAGGCAGAGGCAGGCGGATTTCTGAGTTCGAGGCCAGCCTGGTCTACAGAGTGAGTTCTAGGACAGTCAGGGCTACAGAGAAACCCTGTCTCGAAAAACCAAAAAAAACAAAAAGCAAAAAAGAGGGAGGGAGGGAGGGAGGGAGGGAGGGAGGGAGAGAGGGAGAGAGAGAGAGAGAGAGAGAGAGAGAGAGAGACTGGTCCTGGTTAAGCAAGAGCTACCATGCAAGAGCTACCAGAATTGAGATTTCTGAATAGACCCACACTAAAGATCTGTGCTAAGGCTAGACCCATTAATGGGGAGAGTGGGTTTTGTTCAAGAAAAGTTTCTGCAATCTACATGGCTGGATGAATGAATTTAGACCCTCAGACCACACACAAAAACAATTCTAAATCAGTCCAGAACAAATTTTAAAATCAACCATCAAACCCTAAAAATATTTGTGGCCTTGAATGTTTGTAGCTTTCAGACAAGGGGTAAGAGGTGACATATACTGGCCTCTGAACTCAAAGGCTCTCAGGAAATACCTGAGAGCCACAAGTCCAAGAAGACCAGAGTTCAGAAAAAAGTCTTCACCACTCAACAACAAGAAGACAAGAGACCGGGGACTGGCGAGATGGCTCAGCGGTTAAGAGCACTAACTGCTCTTCTGAAGGTCCTGAGTTCAAATCCCAGCAACCACATGATGGCTCACAACCATCTGTAATGAGATTGGATGCCCTCGTCTGGAGTGCCTGAAGACAGCTACAGTGTACTTACATATAATAAATAAATATTAAATAAAAAAAGACAAGAGACCAGTATCCAGCATACACAACAAGCTCACCGTTTGTCCTGGCTAGTTTCATGTCCACTCGACACAAGCTAGAGTCATCAGAGAGGAGGGAGCCTCAACTGAGAAAATGCCTCCATAAAATCTAACTGTAGATTTTAAGCCTGTAAGACATTTTCTTTTTTTTTTTTAAAGATTTATTTATTTATTATATGTAAGTACACTGTAGCTGTCTTCAGACACTCCAGAAGAGTCAGATCTCGTTACGGATGGTTGTGAGCCACCATGTGGTTGCTTGGATTTGAACTCTGGACCTTCGAAAAAGCAGTCGGGTGCTCTTACCCACTGAGCCATCTCACCAGCCCAAGACATTTTCTTAATTAGTGGTTGATGGAGGAGTGTCCAGCCCACTGTGGGTAGGGCCATCCCTGGGCTGGCAGTCTTGGGTTCTATCAGAAGCAGGCTGAACAAGCCATGGGGAGCAAGCCAGTAAACAGCACCCTCCATGGTCTCTACAGCAGCTCCTGTCTCCAGGTTCCTGCCCTATTCAAGTTCCTTCAGTAATAGACTACAATATGAAAGTATAAACCCAAAAAAACCCTTTCCTCCCCAATTTGCTTTGGTCTTGGTATTTCATCACAGTATTGAAACCCTAAGATACCACTCAACCACAAGAAAAGGGACCAGCATTCAGAACATAGAGCCCTTGACACTCAAACAAAGACAAGCCATGAAAAGTCAGGCAAGGGTCTGAGCAGACAGACACTTCCTCAGAGACATTTGAGGCCAAGAGAAGCAGGTGCTAGCATAGAACAGTGGAACAATCACACTGGAGATGGAGGAGCATGCTCTTGACCTGCACTGGGCATAGACTATCGTGGTTCTGAGAGCTGTAGAGAACAGCTGACAACTTGAGCAGACGGCCACTGCAGCATCACAGCTCTTGTACATCACAGGGCTCTTGTATAGCCCTGTTCTCCAAGCAAAATCCCAGCAGATTTGCAGCAGCAACTCTACCATAGCATGAAGGACTCCATCTACCAGGGTGTCCCAGGCTGGCCACCAAGGAGACCAAGGGGCCACAGAAAGCCACTGCCTCAGCAGGTAACAGCCTGTCTGGATGAGAGTCCACACTTCACACAATCCCCCCACTTCTCCCCAGCCCAAGTCCCCAAAATAGCAACCCAAGCAGGACACAGCTGCCACAAAAAGGGGTTCCCTGTGTTGCTGCAGATCCCTCTTGGCCCTAGATAGGTGCAGGAACAGGAAGCAGGGGCCAGAGCCAGGCTCTGTTCCCACAGTGAGCTCCCAGCAGATGTGTCTCTCCCCAGCATCTCTGGGGTGTCATTAGGGTCAGGCCACAGTCTTGGGGGCTCTCAGCTGAGCCTTGGCTGACATGATCACACAGGTATCAGGCAAGTGGCTCAAGGGGGAACTCTTCAGCCTTCCCGATACCAACTCTATCCAGACGGATCAAGACAGAGATGATCAGGGACAGGCCACACAGGCTTGCCAATATCCTCCAGTGTGTTGTGACAGGAAACTCAACCCAGTAGGGGGTATGGCAAGGAGACACAGAAGCTGGCATGATGGGAATGTTGTCAAGCAGAGGAACAAGGCAAGGCTGGCAGCAGGACCTTTGAACACACCATTACAACCAGTCATCTCTGGAGATGGACTTCAGATATGCCTAAAGACAACAGACAGTGAGGACACCCAGAGTCCCAAGTTCCCGGCTTGAAGTCAAAGGAAGATGGATGTGAGGCCAAAGTTTGTGACAACAGGGTAGCTGCAGATGGCAGAAACAGCCAGCCACTGCCTTCTGCCACAAGCAAGGCCCTGGCACAGGGGGATGCCCAGGAGCCTCTACAATCCCTAGGGGAACTCAAGAATGCCCCACCGGTACACCCACCACTTTCCAGAAGAACCATGTGTCCCCAGCCCTCCCCCTTCAATTCTGATGTTACTGTTGTAGTCCACCCCTAATAATCCCCTGCCACCTGGGAACAATGGGATCTGCACAGCCACAGAAGAGTGGTCCATAGGCCTGAGGGGACAGGTGACCAGGCATACCATGGACAAACATCTTAGTGGCGTGAATGACAGCCAGCTGCTGTGAGGAGGACATTTTAAATTACTTTGATTACATTTTCATTTGTTCATCTTGTATGTGAGTGCACATGCCATGACCCAGATGTGGCAGTCAGAGGACAACGTGTCACCACGTGGCCTGGCATGGCCGCAAGCTCCTTACCCACTAAGCCCTCTTACCAGCCTAGAACTGCTTTTCCTCTTGGAAGTCAATCATACTAGTCCCCCAGGACTTTGTCACAGAAATAGAAAGTGAAATATAAGAGGACCGACACATAGCTAAAGATGGCACATGCCTGCCATCCTTGTTCTCATGGGCGAAAGCAGGGGACTTAGGAGTTTAAGGCTACGAAGCCAGACTCTCTCAAAAAACAGCAAAAATCAAAATTTAAAACTGTCCGGCATGGTGGCACACATCTTTAATCCCAGCACTGAGGAGCAGACGCAGACAGAATTCTGTGAGTTTAAGCCCAGCATAGGCCAAGAGCAGGACAGGGCAGGGCTACACAGTGAGACCCTGTCTGAAAAACCCAGGAAGGAAGGAAGGAAGGAAGGAAGGAAGGAAGGAAGGAAGGAAGGAAGACTGAATTAAATACAAGTTGGAGAGCTAAGCACACCAGCTGCTCTTCTGTGGCACCCTCTGTCCCCAGCACCATGTCAGATGACTCCAACTCCAGGGACCTGACGCCCTCTCTGGCCTCCACAGGCACTGTACTCATACACATATAATTTAATTAAATGCTAACATTTAAAAACTATAAAATAAAATCAATAAAAGTTGGGAGCTGAGACAGTTCAACAGGTAAAGGTGCCTTGGGGTCCTACGTGGTGGGAAGGGAGACTGAGGGCTGAAACCTGTTCCCTGAGCTCCCACACATACTGAGGAAGACCACCCTCATACACACACAGAAGTACAGACATAACCAAACGCAACTTTTTTTTTGTTTTTTTGTTTTCTGTTTTTCCAGACAGGGTTTCTCTGTATAGCCCTGGCTGTCCTGGAACTCACTCTGTAGACCAGGCTGGCCTCGAACTCAGAAATCCGCCTGCCTCTGCTGGGATTAAAGGTGTGTGCCACCACCACCCAGCTAAAAACCAACTTCTTTAGGAAGTACAGAAAGAGGGCCTTACTCTGCTCAGGAAGTTGAAACTAGCCAAGGTCCCTGCAGCCCAGGGTGCAGACACTGTGACCAAGAGTAGCACACCCTGCTGGCGAGGCGGGGAATGGCATGTGGACCTAGGGCCTCAGAGGCCAAGAGAGGCCTTTGAAGCAGCTGACAAGGTGGAAGGGTCTCCTTCTAACATGTGGGGAACTGTAACAGCTGTGCTGCAAGGTAGCACTGCAGACACTGGGACACAGGCTGAGCAGAGGACACTGGCTGCACAGAGGCACAAGGGGCTGGCCTGTGGGCTCCAGGCCCAGAGCCTCTGACCGAGACTATGAGATACAGGGGCAGCAGGCAGGGCAGTGACATTCACACAATGCACCTTCTCAGCAGACCCAACACTGAACCTTGTTCACCTTCCATGTTCCAAAGACATCAGAAACTGAAACCAGTAGGACCCTGCTCAGACAGAAGAAGGAACAAAGAAAAGACTTTATTTCAAGTGAAAGCAGCATAGCCATGGCAAGGGACAGGACCACAGAACTTGTACAACAGCCTGAACCGTGCACCTAAGACAAACATGGAGGACGCTGTTCTTCTGGGGGCTCTCAGTGCAGACAGTGGATCTTACTGTCAGCAGAAGTTTGTCACAGGAGCTGAGAGGTCCAAGGGACACTGCATGGAACTGCAGGCCTTGGTGTAAACTCACAGTGCTGCTGCTGGGAAGAGGGTGGGAGGTGGTATGAGCAAGTAGGTGGACAAATGGATGGATGGATGGGAGGATGGATGGGTAGATGGATGATAGGTGGATGGGTGGGTGGATGGGGAAGTAGGTGGATGGATGGGTGGGTGGGTGGGTGGATGGATGGGTGGGTGGGTGGATGGATGGGTGGGTAGATGGATGGATGGGTGGGTAGATGGATGGATGGGTAGGTGGATGGATGGATGGATGAAAGTATAGGTGAGAGGGTGGTTGAGTATATGAATGAGTGGGAGGTAGATATGTAGATGGATGGATGGATAAATGGATGGAGGGATGAATGAATGGGTAGATGGATGGGTGGGTGAGTGGGCAAACAAAAAGATGGATGGAAGAAAACAAAAGTAGATAGATAAGATGTCCATCTAGATTAGCTATACACACAGACATGGCCTTTAGTTTGAAACTAGACACTGTCACATGCCTGCACTTGCAGTGTGCACAGTGGTCTTGCATCGCTGATGAGGGTCTAGAATCAACTACAGTCCCGAGGCAGAAGAATCATCAGGAATCCACCACAGGGTGGCAGATGAGGATGTGCTGAGAACACTGTGGCTTAAGAGCCATGAACACCATGATGTTAGCAGAGAAGGGGAAGTCACCAACCACCCAGGGAGGAGAAACTGTGCTGTGTGTCAGAATAGAAGGCAGATAACAGATAGGCACAGAGCAATGCATGAGATGCCCTTCGCCCTCTACAGCTTTCCCAGCGGGGGACCAGTAGTGAGCCCTCACAACTCAAACATCTCCCTCAAGAACAGAGTGGAACCTCTAATCAGAGTTCCTGTCACCAAACAGAATGGATCCACACCAGACCTTCTGCACCAACACTAAAAGGACACAGTGACATTTCTCTTCCCCAC
Source organism: Mus caroli (assembly GCF_978045245.1). Lineage (NCBI taxonomy): Eukaryota > Metazoa > Chordata > Mammalia > Rodentia > Muridae > Mus > Mus caroli. The sequence continues at coordinate 38,554,782 of NW_028227273.1, forward strand.
CTGTGGCCTCACCTCATCAAACCTTCACAGATTCAAGGGGCTATTCCCAGTGAAAGGAATAACAGGAAGTGGACAACTCAAACCTAGATTCTCTTTGTACTAACAGGCTCCCACAGAGTCAAGATGGAGCCTGTCAGTGCTGGGGGTGACACACATGACCACTTGGTCCAGCCTGGAGAGAGCATGCACTCAAGTATTAGTGACACAGAGGACTCAGCCCACAGTTGCCTGAGATGGTTCAGGCAAAGGGCAGAGAAAGGAGATCTTAGGCATCCTCAGAGTGCCCCCATGTGGGGGCCTCAGGAAAGGCACCTTGGAGCCTTTCCAGAACCCCTGTTCTGAACCTGTTCTGTTCCAGAACCACTGTTGGCCCAGTGTGACCCTGCTGGCAAGCAATTCAGACTGGCATGTGAGCTTCCGGTTCATGAGCCTTATCATGAGAGTTAAGGCAGAGAAAATGAGTGGGAACACATATCTGCACACTGACCTGACCACAAACACGAATGATGGAGCCCGAACACGCACGGTCACACACACACTCAGGCAAATAATCAGTGGCATTAAATAACACCAATCAGGCCAGGGTGACTTGCCAGGGATAAACATAAGAATGGCTGGCACCTGCCCCAAACCCCAGGCCTCCAGGCCCCCTGTGGCAGAAGGAGAAAAGTGACTCCCTCCACAGGCACAGTGTGTGACACAAAGCCCACACATACATGTGTATACACACAAAATAAGCATACCAAATGTAAAAAGAAAGAAAGAAAGAAAGAAACAAACAAACAAACAAAAAAAACAAGTAAGCCAGTGCTGAGGTAGGGGCAGGAAACCAGGTTTACCTGTGGCATGGCTGCCCAGCCCTGGGTTCTGGAACCACAGCCTGTCAAAGGTCAGGACCTGCTAGCATCATTAGATCAGAGGAGGAAAGCAGACTGGGGAGAGTCACTTGTCTCTCCCCTGGAAAGAAGCCACAGCCAGAACCCCAGCACCCAGTGTCACTAGTGAAAGACACCTCCCAAAGAGATACAGCCTCCTGAACCTTATGTGCATTCTTGGCTACTAAGTGCCAGGCCCAGACGGCATCTGTTTATTGACCCATGCTCTAGCCTTGCATCAGACACCATAACCAGTGCCTGGAGGACCAAAAATGGAGCTGGATGCCCCTGCCATCCCAGGGCTTCACTGAGCCCAGTGGCCTGGCGCGGGTCTCTTCACTTGCCCTGCCTCCTCCTCCTCATCATCATCATCATCATGGTACGGCTGAGGGACTTCTGGGGCAAGGCACCTATCAAGATCAGTCAGGGACACCTGGTCCACACAGGCATAGACACATACACATATTCCTACAACACACGGACATGCATTGACACACACGTGTGGGGACAGACGCACACATGCATGTACACACACACATATGCTCATGTGCTGCCACACCACAGCCATCTGAAGCAGTCAGGCACCATCACTACACTATCCCAGATGGTGTAGGAGACACAAATCAGGATACAGAATGCCCAAGGCCACCCAGCAGTGGAGGTGTGAGGGGCATGGAGACAGCAGTAATATGGGTGGGAACACTGGGAAGGCAGGAGGCCACTGGCACTGTCAATTCCCTAGACGGGTCTCAGAGCTGGAGAAGCATGGACTTCATGAAGTATCACTGCAGAGGCCACCATACGATGCTGCCCCAGGGATGCCTGTGCTATCAGAGACATCACTGACTGTAATGACTTGGGCCAGGAAAGGTTGATGGCCCAGGGATTCCCATTCCAGAGGTCCCCCAGCCCAGGACACACCCTGTAGGGGAGCGGGGGTGGCTCAGGACACAACACAGTACCCAGCTCAACAGGAGAGAAGGGCCAGGACTGAGACTCAAAAAAGACAATAGGGTTCACAGTGCAGGACACTGAGCAAGGCAGGAGGGATGGGATCTCGAGGCTTAGCCATTGTGGGACCCTGCCAAAACTGGAAGTAGTCTACACTGCCAGGCATGGACAATGAAGCAGCCACTCTGGAACACATACTGAGCATGGCAAAAATGAACACACAAGAGGCTGGAGAAATGGCTTAGTGGTTAAGAGCACTATCTGCTCTTCTAAAGGACCCAGGTTTAATTCCTAGCATCCTATATGCCAGCTTACAACTGTCTGTAACTCCAGTTCCAAGGGATCTGACACCCTCATACCAATGCACATAAAATAAAAAAAAAAAAGAACACAAACACACATATCTGCATAAACTCACACATGTTCACAACAGATAGAAACCCTAAAACTAAGATGTCCATCAAGGACACACAGATGTATAATGGTCCATGCATTCCACGGAATATTACTCAGCCATAAACAGGAACAAGGCTCTGACCCACAGTGACCAAACCTTGATAACATCAGGCCAGTGGGAGAGACCTGCCATGTGATCTCATCCCCAGTCACAGAACATGACAACAGGGATATGCTTTATGAAAGCTGTCACTGGCTTCACGCACCTCAGCTGCAACCCTGCAACCTGCCATAGCACAAAACATGGGCACTGTCACACATCTACACACATGAAGAAGGGCCTTGTGAAGACATGGGGCCATAGGATCTTCATCTTCATCACCAGCTCGAAGCCCTTCACAGCCATGGCCCACCGCACAGCAAGACTGTACTCCAAACGTAAAAGCTTTGGTCTGTGTCTAGCAGGGGCTGGGAGGAAGGGGCAGACAGAAAGGGATAGCAGAAATGGGCTTCTGTAGAACACTGAGAGTGTTCCAGAAGGACAGGAACAGGAGCTGGGAGAGAGCAAGCCTGTTGTGCTTAGAGAGAGGCATGTATGCCTGTTGGTGTATGCCTGCATGTGCACGCTGTGCACACATGAGCCAGTGCCTGCCTCAGAGCCTAAGGACTGGACTCCACCCCCAGCTCCCAGAGTGAAAGCTGGAAGGAGTTGTGGCCTATGATGGCAGCACTGGGGAGGTGAAGCCAGTGAAGCCAGGAGCATCTGTGGAGCTCTTTCTGGCCAGCAACCATGGCAGCAAGTCCAGCCTCAGTGAGACCTTGCCTCCCAAGACAAAGTGGAGAACAAGTGAGGGACACTGCTAGGGTTGTTCTGCAGCTTCCACGTGTACCTGCACACATGTAACCTGGGGGGGCCGGGGGAGGGTGGCAGATGAATTAGGGAAAAGGAGCTTGTTGCCAAGCCTGGTGAAGGAAAAGGCTGGCTGACTCCGACAAGTTGCCCTTTGACCTCCACATAGATTATGAGGAGAGTACTAAGGGATGCACACAACTGCAGGACCAGAAAGAACCAGTGCACCTCTTGCTCCCAATACCTGTCTCCCCCTGCCCATATGATTAGAGCCAGGCTGCTGAGGCCCAGAGAGGTGTGGTGGCCTGTCCTAGGAACAAAGTTTCTCCTTCTCTCCCTCCCCTCCTCTCCCTTGCCCTCCCCTCCAGAGCTCTGTCCTGAGGCAGCACGGGACATGATGCAAAGGCTGCCACAGCAACAGTGGCAGTAGATAAGTTTCAGGCTCCCCAGAGGTGCTAAGGGCTCTTCTGCCCATCATAGGAGCTGTCCATAAGACATAGCCCAAGGCTGACACTGCCAGCCTCTGATCCATGAGCACACCAGTTCTTTCACTCTGGGAGCACCACCCCAGGGTTTTTACATGTGTGGTCTGTCTGTCTTTGGAGTCCCTGCTCCTTACTACCTCTGCCCACATCATCTTCAGGATGTAGTGGTAGGGCAGTGCCCTGGAGGACCCTTCAGCACTCTCTTGTACCCCTTTTCCCCACCCCCACCCCCATATTTAACATCCCAGCACCTGCCCTGACACATAAGGACACATCTTTGAACACAACTTTGCAGCTCGTTTTGTTTGTTTGTTAATTAATATTACAAATTTTTACTTTTTTTTTTTTTTTTGGTTTTTTGAGACAGGGTTTCTCTGTGTAGCCCTTGCTGTCCTGGAACTCACTTTGTAGACCAGGCTGGCCTCGAACTCAGAAATCTGCCTGCCTCTGCCTCCTGAGTGCTGGGATTAAAGGCATGCGCCACCACGCTCAGCTACAATTTATTCCCAGCTACAATTTATTTTTATTATTTATTATTTGGAGAAGTCATGCATGTGGAAGCATGAAGACAACCGGCAGGACTGGTTCTCTTGTTCTTCCCTGTGGGTCCTGGGAACTGAACTAGTGTTCAGGCTTCACAGCAAGCCCCATTACTGGCTGAGCATGTCATCAGCCCCGCAGTTTGTCTTCATACCATGCTTTTCGGGGTTCAGGGAACAGTTCTGAGGTCTGGTGTACTGGGCAGGCACTCACTCGCCCCTGATCCATGCCCTCTAGGAAGCTGTTTTAGGCCAGGTGATTGCAGCCCTGCTCAGGCCACAGGTGCAGCAGATGGCAACAGAGAGCCCAGCTTCCAGGGCTCTGTGATGCCTCCCTCATCTGTACCACAGAGACTGCTCCTCTCCCTGTGCTCCTCAGCGGTGAGACAAATGGCTCAGCTGTTAGAGCACTGGCCGCCCTTGCAAAGGACCCAGCCTCAATCGCCAGCACTCCTAAGGTGGCTCACCCAGCTGCAGGGGATCGATCTGACACCCTTTTCTGGCATCAACAGGCATTGCACACATACACAGGCAAAATATCCATGAAATAAGTATGTAACTTTTTTTAAAAAGTAAAGTCCTGGCTGGGCTTTACTGGTGGTGTATACATTTAATCCCAGCACTCAGGAGGCGGAGGCAGGAGGATCTTTGTGAGTTTATGACCAGCTTGGTTTACAAAGTGAGCTACTGGACAACCAGGGCTACACAGAGAAAGCCTGACTTGAAAACCAAAATAACAACAATCACTACCCGCAGCAAGAATAATTAAATCAAAAGCGAAGGCCAGTGTGGCCTAATCACCTGCAGCAAGTGCTACAGTAACTCAGGACGCTGGCACTGAGGCCAGCTTACCGGCTCTGCCTCCACCTTCTACTGTGGCTCAGAAATATGGCCTCTGCGAGAGGACCTGGCAGGAAAAGGCACTTGCTGCCAAACCTGATCCCCAGACTTCCACATGTGCAACTGTGGCACATGCTCCACACCCTACAATGAACATTATTAAAAAAACATTTAAAATCCAAAACTAATCATTTCCCAAAGCTACACAGGCGGGGCCTGTGACTCTGATGGCCAGGTCCTGCATGTGATAGGGGTCAGAGTTTGCAGGGTCCACAAACATGACCCATGTTAGTGGAAAGTGATCCAGAAATATGGCCACAAGAGGGTTACTTTCATGCACCTGACAGATCTTTCTGTACTATGACACAGGGCTCCTGAGAGAGACCCACTGCCCACCCCCCTGGGGCCCTGGTGCTAGGGAGTCCCAGAGAGACCCTGAGACACCACCACAGCCTAGCGCCCCACCTTTACGCTGCCTGCCTCCAAGGGTCTCCCAGGCCATGACCCAGCATCTCTTCCTCCTTCCTATGCCTATTATCACCCAGGACAGGTGTGGCCCCAGTGATGCCCCCCACCCTGACTCAGCTGCCCCTTGTCTGGTTGCTCACAGTGCCAGGACAACCTGTGCACATCAGGCTCTGGTCACTGGCTGCTGCCACACCTGCCCCAGGCACACTCAGCTTGACTACAGAGGGAGACAGAACAGCAGCCACTCCAGCTGCCTCCTCCTCTCCAGGTGATGGTGCCAGCCAGCTGCAGACAATCATCCCATAGGGAGCCACAAGGACAGAAGCAGAGCACCGGAAGGGTTCCCTCACTGAGCGAGGCCGCTGGTGTCTCTAGCCTGGGACGTCGAGCAGGCAGGGACCAAGATGCTGCGGCTCCCCGCTACAACCTGGAAGGCCCCTGAAGGTACTGGTGACCTCTAAGAGGGGTAGCTAAATGCCTGGGGTTCTGCTCCCAGAGCGGCTATGTATGTCTCTCTCTGCCCCACCCTCCCTGAGAAGGTAGCACTTGAGGACCCCTTATGGCTGACCCTCTCTAATTGAAGAAAGTATATAGAAACCTCATGAAGAGGACACGGGAGTTGAGGGGAGCTGCTGAGATCCACTGGGCTCTCCACTTTCAGCTGCCTCTTCTATCCTACCATGCCTAGGGCTCCCTGATACATTCCACACCCAGAAAGGCTTCTGCCAGCTCTGTGGTCAGAAGCAACCCCAGGGACCCATTGCTCCATGGCTTCTCCTCTTGCAAGGAATCATCTACACCCCATGCCCTGGGACTGGGCCAGGATTGGCAGCAAAGGGGCCCAGTGCCTGGAGCTACTCTGGAAAGACACTGAGGCTGGAGTCTGCCCTGAAATTCCACCTGCAGCACATACAGACACAGCTGCCACTCAGATGGGCCCACAAGTAAAAGCCCAAGTTTGCAATACTCCCTTCTGTATCTGAGAGTCAGTAGGGCAGCAACCACAGCCTGCTTACAAACTTATTCTTTGTCCGCTACTCAAGGACAACCAGCCTAGCACTCCAGTATCAGTAGGAGGAATAGCCTGACCTGAGATGCCCATGGCAAGTGCTTGCTGTACAAGCATGAGTTCAAATCCCCCAAAATCATAAAGCCAGGCACAATTGAGCAAGGCTGCAATCCCAGTACTGTGGCAGGGGAGACAAGAGGATCTCTCAGGGCTGGGGAGATACAGAGATCTCAGTGGATATAGCACTTGCTTTACAAGTGTGTAGAGCTGAGCTCAAATCCCCAGAACCCAAAAAGTCCAGTGCAGGAGCATGTGACCTGGGAGGCAGACACAAGATCTGGAGGGTCGGCTGCCCTGGTGTGTGCACTCAAAGTGACAGCTCCACCCTTGGCCATAGAAGCAAGAGCTCACACGGAAAGTTGGCCTCTGGTCTCCAAAAAAGACAAAAGACCACAAGGTCCCCAACAAGGCACAGATGGCTTGACAGAACTTATTCCCAAAGGTGAGTGGGTGAGGAGAAGGAAGGAGAGAAAGAAAAGGGACAGACAGACTCAGCAAAGGAGAGGTGAGCACTGAACACCTGAAAGTCTGGGGAAATGAAAGAGACAGGATGTGGTAGACACGAGCCCCTGCTCCCGGTGGCTGCCTACCTATGGCCAGGTCCTCACTCGGGCCTGTGGTGGAAGCCACCTCTCTTGCTAGGTTAGGTGCAGCAAAAGCAGCCTCTAGGGGTGCCGACGCTCTTCCCAGTTACTGGATCTAGCTCAGAAAAAAGAGGCTGGGGTACTTATGATGTGTCACCCAAGGCAGAGGGGATCCCATGAGGCTGGAGGCTAGGTATGTACAGGGCTCCTGAGAGGCTCACAACTCTTCAGGAATTGCTACCCATAGTGAGGAGGGGCAGCCCACCCCTAGCTAGGAAGCTCTGTCCTTGCAGGCATCCATCTGGTGCTGGGATGCAAACCCCCACTCAGGTTGGTCGTATTTCTTTATGGCTGCATTTCTAGTATGTGTTGGAGGCTAGGTCAACACAGGTGTCCTCCATCACCCTTATCTTATTTACCTGGTCTATGATGACAGGAGCTCCCCATACTTGGACTGGCAGCCTGGAGACCCTCCTGTCTTCACGTCCCTGTGCTGGCGCTGCAAGCACACCTGACTAGGACCAGCTCTTATGTCAGTGAAGACATCTGCACTCAGGTCTGTGCTTGTGCAGCAGCAGCTCCTATCTGCTGAGTCCTCTTCCCAGCCATGGTTCTGTTGCAGATTCAAGACAAAGTCTATGTATCCCTGGATACATAGACACTAGCCTAGAACTCGTCATCCTCCTACCTCCACCTCCTGACACAGGGCTGGGATCCACACACAGTTTACACAGTGCTGGAGAAGAAACCCAGGGCTGAGACATACACTCTATCCACTCAGCCCCAGCCCTGAGCTTCGTTTTCTAGTAGACTTTACTTTTCTGGAATGGTTTTGAGTAGAGATGTCTCATGCTTTCTTATCCCCACTGTAAAGGGAATAGCAGACAGGAAAATGACAGAGCCCCAAACACCTTATCCAGCCAACAGGAGGGTCCTAGAACAGACCACACCCAGTGGGACTGAGCAGAAACTCAACCCTCTGAGACTTCTTTTTTAAAAATCAATTCATATGTCTGAAACTGTTTTTGTGGTGTTGGGATAGAGCCAAGGCCTTTTGCCTCACTATCATGACCTGCCTGACTGGATACTAATGTAAGGCTTAGCTAGTCACTGAGTCCTTGTCACTCTCTCTGAACCTGCCAGCACAGGAACACCCCATGACTTTTGGGACATTATTGTGTAGGAGAAAGCCAAGATTAAAGAAATGAGTCAACTGAAGTAGATAAGAGGCAAGTTCATCAAACCAACAGGATGGGATACAGCAATGGGGAGGGGTGTCAGTGCCGCCTCCCCGGAGCCAAGACAGCCATGATAGGACCTACACAGGCTGGGTGTATGGTGCCAAGGATGGTCGTAGGCAGATCCTGTCTGTACAAGCACAGGCCTAGACTGGACATAGGGGGAAATAGTGGGGTGCAAGAGCAAACTGAACCACTGGTCACTGAAGGCAGAGTGAAGGGAGCAGAGTGAGGAGCGGTAGCTGGGACATAGGCAGATGGAGCTACAGGGCTGAAAGTGAGGTACCGGCAAGGTGTGGGTAAGGGTCAGCTGCACATTGAGTACAACGAACGCCCACCCCAGGGGTGACCAAGTCACAGTGAACTGAGCCAGTGGGAACACTAGTCAGAGCAGAAAGCATCCAAACTACTGGCCCCTAGCTCTTGATCCTCAAGGCCACCTGGGGGCAGGAGCTTGCTAGGTGCCGACTCTATAGAGACAGAGCAGGAAAGGCGCCTGCCTGCGGGAGGGATGTCAATCCAGACCTCTGGAATTCCACCATAGCCTGAACTCCAAGGATGGTGAGTAGAGCCCATTCCCTGCCCCCCATGGGCCCTGCAGTGACAGGTCTCTCCAGAGACAGGCCATCTGCTATAGTCTACTCCCTGTCCCCTGTTCCCAGGAGGCTTTGGCAGACTGGTGGCTCTAAAGCTTGCTTCTGGAGCAAGTGACAAGCCCAAGGACACCAGGCCCTGAACCCTCCACCCCACCTCCAGTTCCAGAGACAACCATCAGGAAGTACACCACAGCCCACACCTCTACACCACAAGCGTGAGCACACACGCATGCACTCGAACACCCAAGCACCTCACTGTCTTGTGGATACTGGGCTAGCCAGATCAGCCTCTTCCCAGCACTCCCAAGGAGCCCCAGGCCCCTGGAGTGATCTGACAAGCTTGTTGACTCCCCACGGGTGTCAGGTAGCACAGGGACAGATGGCTACCTTATGCTGGGGCTCCCAGGACAATGTGAGAAGGAGTCAGGGCCCAGCAGAGGTGGGAAGCAAGAGCAGAAAGTCTAGGTAAGGGCTGGGCAGGCAGGGAAAACAGAAGGGCCCCTGGGGCAGGGAAGGAGACAGGCTACAGACAAATATCTACAAGACTGTAACTGAGTCTCCAGATACAAAGTGTACTATGATGTCTCCTCAGCAGCCCTCTCCCTGGGAGGAAAGGATTAGAAAATCATTTGTCAATCAGACCTGTACAATCCCAGCTTAGAACACACACATTCACAGGTGCCCCTGGATATGCACAGGTACATGGAGCACCTGGCACAAGGACATTTCCACTCCAAACATCAAAACACCCTACGACAGTCAGGCTTCCTGCCCTCCTAGGGAGAGGATGAAAAGTTTGACTGGAGTCTTGCATAGGGACCCTACAAGTTTAGATACAGAGTGCCCACAAGGCTTGGCGGGGAAAGGAGGGGAAGAAGAAAGCTGACTACAGCTAGAGCAGGGTGAGAAGAAAAGGTTGGCCCAGTCTGGAGACACGCCCTTCTGGTGACTCTGAAGGCAGCAATTACTGGAGAATTAAAGAGAGTGATTAGCCCTTTCCTGGTAGTGGTAGGAGCCCCTGAAGACCCACATAATGAACCCATTTTGAGGCAGGAGCTGTTAGGGGAACAGTGCAGTCTCCAGCCTGGGGACTGTCAGATAAACAACTAATGGGACACAGAGACATCCCGGACCCCCCAACCTTCTGCAACCCAGATCCTGAGCGCCTATGAAGGTGCTGGAATCAGGCTGCAGGCTGAGCAAATCCCACTTGGTTACAAGGAAAAGATACACTCTTTCTTTTTGCTTTTTGAAACATACTGGATCCATCCTCTCCATAGTTGAAAAAAACTAGCAACTCCAGCAAGACACTTCCCCAGGTGTTAATTATTAAAGCGATGCCATCCTCCGCCCCGCCCCCCCCCCTTCAGACAGATGGGACAAGGATCCGCGATGCCCGAACCGTAATGCCCAAACCGTACCAGTTACAGCATCAAATCTGCAAACCTGGAATCCCTTATACTCTCAGCTGGCTGACCAAAACCCCTAACAGAACCCCCCAAAGACCCCAGGATATGGCAGTAGGAAAGCCACCCCCAGCTGTCCCCAGCTTTGCCAAGCTTCCCTGTCTGCCGGGATGCCCTGGACTAGTGTGCACGCGGAAAACTGCACATTTCATGGCTTACAGAAAGAAGGGAGCTGGAAAGCAAAGAGACCAGGGAACAGAAGCGAGGTGGAAAGGCTGCCATTGCAATAGCAGATACGTGTACTATTTATTTTCATTTTTTAAAATGCAGATTATATGGTGATTTACAGATTCTGGACATGCGGGGGTCAAGTTTGCAAGGCCATGATGGGTGAGTGTTTGGAGGGGACAGCTCCAAACCAAAGGGAACCAAAATGCAAGAGGCGGGGAGCAGGGACTTGGAGTGGGTTTTTTATTTTTAAGGATTTGGGGTTGTTGAAGGGATGGCTGGACCGGGCCACCCACGCTGTCATCTTTTGTGCCCTGGAAAGGGGACGCGGCGCCCCGCCCCCGCCCCGCCTTTGTCCGGCCCCATCATCACCCCCCCACCCACCCCCAAAAAACACACCCTCCTTTCCCAGGCACACAATCGTTTTGTCGATCAACAAACAGCAGCTTCGCCCGAACGGACAAAAGCGCGGCGTACTCCGCCGCCCTGAGGAGCCGAGTAGGCCGCAGCCAAAGCCTCGGCCTGGAGTGCGCGCGGCGGCCCAAGGTGCGGCGTGGGGGCAGGCATGGCGGCCGCGCGGCCCCCCAAAGGGGCCTGGAAGCTGCTGAGCGCCGCCACCGATCGCACACTCACCTAGCGCAACGCGCGGCCCGGACCGCAGACAGCAGGCTGAGCGGCGCGTGCCCGGTCGTCTCGCGTCGCCCCCGCCGGCCCTCACTCGCTCGCCCGGGCCACTGGGCTCCAAGCTTCGCCCGGTCTCTTTGCTCCTTCGATGGTTCGCTCGCTCGCGGCCGAGCCCTCAGCAAGAGCCCGGGGCGGGGAGGCGAAGCTTCAGAGGGGCGGGGCGACGGCTCCTACTCGGTCGCCATTGGGCAGTCAGCCCACGCCCGCTCGCTGATTGGTGGCGGCTGACAGCTCCACCCCACCCCTCATCAACACATAGCGGCCCCGCCCTCCGCGACCTGGGGCGGGAGCAGGCACTCGACTTCTTCCCTTCATTGGCCCAACCCCGAAGACGTGCCGGCACCCACTCACGTGCCTAGTGACCGGCTCAGCTTTCAGTGGGTACGAAGCATGCCCGTCAAAATGCACACAGCCAATACGGCTGCGGTCGAGTGTAGGATAGCCCCGAGCTCAAGCAGATTGACAAGCGCGTTCTCAGACTTCACTGAGACAAACGCGGATTGGTGTTTGGTACCGGCCTCTGGGTGCCGAATGGTTGTGACTGAATGTCAATCGCTGTCTTGCTGCTCCAGACTCCACCCTGTGATCCGGCGGCTGCTGAGTACGTGATTTCCTGCACAACATCAGCTCTGGGTCCGAGACAGTGGTTCGAAACCCAGTAGTTCTAGATCTGGAGTCAGAATTTGAGCCCAGCTTTGCAAAAGGCCGAACTAGGGTAAAGAGGATCTCAAAAGCGTTCCATTTTGCCCTCCCTAGACGTTCGTGAGTTCCCTAAAACGTGCGCGACTCGGTCCACGCGCCCCCCCCCCCCATGAACTGATAGCTGTACCCACGGAAAGCGTTGCAATAATTCAGTGGAAGAGGATTCAATTATCTACTTCTCAAAATGTCCTAGGTCCTACTTTCCAGCTCAGCATATTGCAAATTGGAGGCCTGGGCACCAAAATTCCAGCTACAGGTGTCCAAGCCCCTGCTCCACACAATTGTTTCCATCTGTCTTCATTGTGCGATGTGAAGGGAACAGCATCACCACACCAGTCACCCTGCACTCAAGAGCATTTAGTTAAGGTCTGATATCATCCCCATCAATATGCATTTATAATCTTACATTTCTATTATTTTGCATATATGTGTGGTATATACCTCTACAGGTCAGAGGGCAACACTGGGTTGTTAGGCTTGGCTGCAAGCTCCTTTATACAGAGCCTGCTTTGCAAACTACCATTACTGCTTCTATACTTGAGCAAGCAGAGGTGACAACATTCCTGTTTTATGGGGTAGACTAGAAATTCTTCTATTTTAATATCTAACATCTGGAAAGTACCCTCCTTAGAGCAGGTTCTTTGTGCACCCAAGATATTTGTTCTACCCCCCCTAGTCTCTTGTTAATTCACTAACTCCCAAGGTTACACAAATTATCCCAAGACTTGAATTGTTTCCATTGCTCTTCATTGTGCAATGTAAAGAGAACAGCCATCACCCACGCGTCACCCTGTACTCAGAATTTGGACTGCACCATCATCTTTAGTTACATTGAGCTGGAGGCCAGCCAGGGCTACTACATAAGATCCTGTTCTCAGGTGAAACAGCTCAGTAAACTTGCCTTCTAGCCAGATGACTTGTGTGACCCACAGGGTGGAGGATGAGTCCTTTGTCCTTCGGACCTCCACAGGTGGCACATGTCTACCTGTCAAGTGCACACATACAAGCACGCACACACAAACACACTCCAACGTCTATCAGTCCTGTTAGCCCTCAGTGCCTGGAAGCAATTGTTTTCTATCCTTCAGGATGTCTGTACTATTCTGTGCACAGAAACGGAATCCCATGTGGTCATTGCCACCATATTTTCCAGAGCAGGTGACCTGTGTGAAGGACAGGTAGATTTTTTAGTTTAGGAGTGGATTTTGTTAAATTTGCTCTGCTCTCAGGACTCCTCTGTCTACACAGTGGCATAGACACCTGCCTTGAGCTGGAGAGATGGCATAATGGTTAAGATTGTATACTGCTCTTCCAGAGGGCCTGAGTTCAAATCCCAGCACCTATGTCAAGTGGCATACAACCACCTCCAGCTCCAACCCCAGGGGATCCAACACCTGTGGCCTTTACAGGCACCCACTCACATTCATGATTTGCTAAAATAAACTTCTCCTTTCTGAAATAAATTTTCTAATCATAAATTTTCTGACATCTTTGATAGGGTGGTCCATGCTTAGTTGTAGCAGTAGGAAGAGGCTGGCAGATCTGATTTCCAGGTCAGCCTTGGATGTTTTGTGCTGAGAATATAACCATACCCCACTGTATTTGAGTGGTTTTTGTTTGAGGCAAGGTTCTTGTTAACAGGCCTGGCTATCCTGGAACTCTTTGTAGCTTCATGAACTCAAGAGATCTACCTGCTTCTGCCTTTAAGTGCTGGCCTCGAACTCAGAAATCCACCTGCCTCTGCCTCCCAAGTGCTGAGATTAAAGACGTGCACCACCACTGCCCGGCCAGAATTTTATTTTATTGCAATATGTTAACAATCTAACAAGGAAAAATTACCCCACACAAAACAAAACACAACCCTTAGAACTGTGCTGTCCAGTCTGCCTGTAGTAAATGGTTCAGTTTCCATGAGACACACCTGCACACTTTGGTAAAGTTACAAAAGAAACAAAACCCACCAAGGAAAACATCCTCCTCAGTACAGGCTGTAACTACAAAAGAAATTCATCGAGGAAACCCATTTATCTCGCTTTAAAAAATAAAAATAAAAAAACCCATAATACAGAAACCCTCAGAATTCTCAGTTGCTGAGTTAAAAATGAGATGGAACTGATAACACATCTCAGCCTTCCATGACACCTAGTCAGTGCGCTCTCTGAAAACCAGGCTTCCAAGGTGGACATCCAATGCTCAGTGGTGAGGGTAGTGAAGAAGTAACAAGAGCAAGGCACATGCAGCTTCAGCCCAGCTGGTCCCCTGGCCTGAGGCCACAGCCCTCCCCTCTGCAATCGTGTTGGCGAATAGCAGGCCAGGGCATCTATGAAGGTCTGAGGGGCAGCTGCAGGGGCTACCCCTGGAATGAAGCACACAGATAGCTGCCAGGAAGACATGTCTGGGCTTTTCAAAGATGGCTGCAGATGGTTTCTAGGCAGCTGCTGTGGGGAGAACTACCAGCATGACATGAGGTCTGGTATGAAACTCAATGCTTTCTAAACCCATCTCAAAAAAAAAAAAAAAGAAAGAAAAAATTTTTTTCCTTCTCTTGGACAATAAATCGCAGGCTGTGTTACAGAAAGGGGGTGGGGGAATGAAAAACAGAAGTCCAACTGGTAGCCAGAACATGGGATTCCTATAGATGCCTGGTTAACTGGTGACCAGATTGGAAGAGTTGCCACAGACAGACGTGAAGGACAACACCTTCAAGCTAAACACACTATGAAGTTGGAACCATGAGCCCTCTGCCTGGGTCTTAGCATCACCGGCCGCTGCCATAGCCAGGGAAGAGCTGGTTGAGAATGGTCTGCAAGGGCTGATTCACCCGGGTTGGGGAGCTGTGGTCCAGCTCGTAGCGACAGGCTGGGCAGCTGAACACCTGGGCCCGGAAGGACCTGTCCAGACAGTCCTGCGTGAGACATAGGCAGGGTGAGAGGACAGCTCAAAGTAGCCCCACAGGACTCCGTCCTCTCACGCACACACAGAGCTCCCTCTTGGTAGCCCCTGGCAACATCTCGAAGGCTGTGGGGTCTGGGATCTCTATAAAGGACACAGCTGAGGCAACTCTCAAGAAACCCAAAGTGCAGAGGGCGGTTCCAAGCCATGCTCCCACCCCCTAACCCCTACCTCCTCACCTTACAGACGTTGTGCTGACACACGGTGGTGACTGGCCGGAACACCAGCTCCTGGCAGCAGATGCACTGGAAAGCCTCTTTCACCTTGCTCAGGAAGATCTGATACTGCAAGGCAATTGAGAGGGCCCACTTCCATCACTCTTGCCCCAGCCACAAGACAAGGGTCTCCCACACCCATCTGACCCTCAGCAAAGACTGAGCACACTGCAGTATAAGATAGACACAGACAAGGCACTGAAAATGGCAGGAAGGGGCTGAGCCTCTTCAAGTCCCTCTAAGTCCAGACCTCTGATTTCAGCACTGAGGCACATACAGAGTCTGAACTGATCATCCAGAATCAGTCTGTAACAAGTAGAGGCTTTATTCAGTTTGACCCTGAATGAGCCCCAGAAGCTGGCTTCCCCAGGACAGCAGCCATCATGGCAGGGCCTCATGTCACAGCCTTGCTAAAGGCAGGTACAGGTCTTCATTAACACGCATACATAGCAGTTACAAGATACAGGACTCTCACTCCGGGGACACACTTTAAGTCAAGCACAGCAGGGGCAAAGGGACATTTCCAGGGCCACAATGGCATAACAGGAAATAGGTGCAGCAGCCCTTGGGTGGTGGTTTGAATATGCTTGGCCCTGAGAGTGGCACTATTAGGAAGTGTAGCCTTTTTGGAGTAGGTGTGTCAGTGTGTAGGCATGGGCTTGAAGACCCTCATCCTAGCTGCCTAGAAGCCAAACACTCTCCTAGATGCCTTCTGAAGATGTAGAATTCTGTTCACAGCAGTAAAACTCTTAAGACACCATATGAGCCCAATGGATGAATGGACCACCACTGGAGAAGGCAGTGTATAGAGGAATATTCCTCAAGCATGAAAAGGGATATTCTGTCCAGGCATGGTGGTGCACGCCTTTGATCCCAGTGCTCAGGAGGCAGGTGGATTTCTGAGTTCAAGGCCAGCCTGGTCTACAAAGTGAGTTCCAGGACAGCCAGGGCTACACAGAGAAACCCTGTCTTGGGAAAAAAAAAAAAACAGGGGCTAGCGAAATGGCTCAGTGGTTAAGAGTGCCGACTGCTCTTCCGAAGGTCCCGAGTTCAAGTCCCAGCAACCACATGGTGGCTCACAACCATCTGTAAAGAAATCTGATGCCCTCTTCTGGAGTATCTGAGGACAGCTACAGTGTACTTACATTAAATAAGCAAACAAACAAACAAACAAACAGGGGTATTCTGATATCCGCTCCAGCACAGGTGAGCCTTGGTGCTGTGAGCCAGCATAGAAATACAAAGCTACAGGATCCCACTCCCAAGGGGTCCTTGGAGTCAGAGCCACTGACGAAGAGAAATGGTGGGTGACAGAAGTTAGTTCATGTTAAAAACCAACAGCTTTGGTGTTGGGTCATGTACAGAGACACTGGTGTGCTGCAGTAGAACAGACAGACTCTGACCCAGCTTGCCCACGGGAGCAATGGGACCCCAGTGGCTCACCGGCCCATCCTGAAGTGAACTTAGCACATCATCCCACAGCTTGGCGTTGCCCTTGTCCTCTTTGATGAGGTTGGTCTGCTGCACTGAGAGTGTGTACGGCTCCAGCTTGCTCTTCTTAGAGACACGGGGGCTGGAGAGGGTTGGCCCTGTGGGGAGTCAGGAGGAGGCAGAACAAGGCGGTGAGGAGTGCTGCAGTGCTGGTGAGTCAGACGTGGGGGATGTACAGGGCAGCAGCAAGTCCCAATGGAGGCACCTACCTGTGGACTTCTGCTTGCTTTTGCCTGTCTTGGAAGATGAGGGTCCCTGCTCCAAGGCCTTGGCTGGGCGCTTCCTGCTCTTCTCCTTGTTAGCCAAGGCCTCCAAGTAGCCTTCAGGGTACTGAACAGGGAGGAGTGGGAGGTAGAGTCAAGACTCGACCCATCCTGAAGTCACCCAACAAGCTCTTGGGCACTTGAGGGGATTTACTGCCCAAGCATGGAGGCCAAGTGTGGCAGCAAAGACATCCTACCTAGCTCCTGAGGGTCAGTAGTCCCTTCAGGCCAGCCTGAACTGTGTGGGAAGAGTCTTACCCAAAACTAAATAAAGCCAGAACTAGCAGCACATTCCTGTCACCCTTCACTAGAGGTAAAGAGAGGGTCAGGAGTTCAAAGATCATCCTGAGCTACATAGCAACCTCAAGGCTAGCTGCCGGTCCACGAAGCCAGATGCCCCACCTGTGACCTGGGAGACTGTAGCAAGAGGACCGATATGAGATACAGGTCAGCCTGAGTGACAGAATGAGACCTTTAAGAACCACAAAAAGAAAAACTAGTCTCAGCAGTCTTTTTGTTGTTTTCTTTTGGTTTGTTTTTCAAGATAGCATTTCTCTGTCCTGGAACTCACTCTGTAGACCAAGCTGGCCTCGAACTCACAAGTCCACCTGCCTCTGCCTCCTGAGTGCTGGGATTAAAGGCGTGCACACCACGCCCGGCTAGTCTCAGCAGTCTTACCACTGACCCTCTCCTAGCCCCCAATCCTGCCTCCTCACACACGTGTGTGCACCCACACGTTTCTGTATATTCCGCTATACACATTCAGTGCAGACCACAAACTCTGAGGCCGTACCAGCATGCCCTTAAATGTCCCCAACAGGATGAAAGTGTGACTACTGTTCTGGCAGCAGAGAGGTGAGGTAGCTCTCATGACATTGTGAGCTGCCATGTGGGCCCATGGGGGTGCTGGGAATCAAACTAAGACCCTCCGAAGGAGCAGCCGATGCTCTTAACTACTAAGCCATCACTCTCTCCATACTTAGTCAGTTTCCTGAAGACGGGATCTTGTATAGTCCAGGCTGGCCTCTAACTTCACTGTGGAGGCCGGCCTTGAACCCCTGACCCTGCCTGACATATGTGGTACTGCAGAGAAAACACGAGTTTCAAGAAGGGGAAATCTCTGCTCAAAGCCACAGGCCTAAGCCCAGTTTCGTTTTGCCGAGAGGGTCTTGCTACATAGCCCAGGCTGGCCTTGAACTCACAACCCTTCTGCCTCAGCCTTCTGGAGGCAACAGAAACCTTGGAGAGCCTGGAACCTGGAAGCAGAGCAAGCACCCTCAATCCCAGCTCGCACCATGATGGACAGCAAGCTCCAAAGAGGAGGTAGCTGGAAATCCCTTTGACTCCTGGCCTTCAAAGACACACACCTGCATAGTGAGCCCCAGCTGCCGAGTGCGGTCCTTGCCCTCCCGGGTCCAGGGCTCAGGCTCTGTGTCATCTCGTCGAAGGAGATAACGCCACACGAGGAAACCAGATTTTCCTCTCTCTGGCCAGTACTTCACCACCTGTGGAAAGGACAGTGTGGCTGATGCAGTGTGGTGTGGGGTCTCGGGGCACCGGCATGAGGACATGAGACAAGGGCAGGTGCTCAGTGCGCTCACCTTGTAGATGCCATCGTAGCGGTTGCCCTCTGCGGGTGCGTACTTGCTGTGTTTCCCGCCCTTCATGTTCCGGACCACGCGCACTGGCTTCCCTTGGCGCCAGTCTTCAGCCTCCGCACCTTTCTCATTGATTGGGGAGTGGCAATTGAGTGCCAAAGCCCTTTGGGGAGACAGGACACGCATGAGAAGTTACATGTCTCCACAAGAAAGGCACATAGAACCATGGAATCATCAACTGGACACCAAGACAAGATCCCTAGCATAGGCCAGGACCTGTCAGAGGCTACTGTCTGATTTAAATGCCTCCCAAAGGGGCTGAAGGGGTTGCTCAGTGGTTAGAGCACTGGTCGCTCTCAAAGGACCCAGTTCAATTCCCAGGACCTACATGGTAGCTCACAACTGTCTGGCTCTCTGGACACTGCCCTAGAAGATGCATTACAATAACCACATGTAGAGCTGCACCCTGGCTGCTGCAGACCGGAACACAGGGAACCCTGCCCAGAACCTCTCCCCCAGGCAGAATGGAAGTGTTACCCATGAGGGAAACAGAAGAGATATAAAAATGGTATACAACCAGGAAGGGATTTCCTGGCAATGCCCTCCCCAGGGAGAGAGAGCAGGCGCAAGGCTAGGCAGGGTAGCCTCTTCCCAGTGTTAGACACCACTGTCTATGGAAATATGACTTGGAGAAAATTCCTGGGGCTGGACAGATGGCTCAGCAGTTAGAGCACCAGCTGCCCTTGCAGAGGACCCAGGTTCTATTTCCAGCACCAGCGTGGGAACTCACAACTATCTGTAACTCCAGTTCTACGGGACCTGATGCCCTCTTGTGGCCTGATACTAGACACAAGTGGTGTTCAGACATCTTGACAAAACACCCATACAGGATCTCTGAGGTCCAAGCCAGCCTGATACGCATAGTGAGACTGTCTCAAAACTCAAACTTAGATCTCTGGGCAAGAGTTAATAGGAACCTATGTCCCCTCACCCTCTGCCACACAAGAGCAGTCACACCCATGGCACAGGGACCATGCTTTCTTTCCACAGACCTATTGTTATTAGTGAGCTTCTGGTCAGAGGACTGGCCTGCTGTACGCTTGTTGCCAGACAGGTCTCGGCCACCACTCCCTGTATATGTGAAGTAATTGCCATTGTCCTGCAATGGAGAAGAATGGCTGTATGAGCTCTCAGCATAAGGGTGAGTAAGCCTTGACACATTAGGTAAGGACAAGAGTGTGAACCCCAAGGAGGCAGTGAGACTGAGGGAGCGGTGGTATATGGACGCCCAGAGGAGCCATGTAGCTACCCTGTGTCCCCTTAACAAGTGCCACTCTTCGAAATGGCAGAGTCCTGTTCTAACATGGAGGGGACTGGAAGGTACATGCTCAGTGACATGAGCCAGACTCAGGAATACAGCACAGGGCCCCATGCCCTAGAGTCCCCAGTTGTCAAACCCACAGAGCGAGGGCGATGTGTGTCAGGAGTGCCTGATGAGACAGAGCCTCAGCATAGGGAAAACAGGAGGTTCTAGAGGTGGATGTAGAGACAGTGGCACCTGACATGTCTTGCTACTGAACTTGGGATGCCTCCTTTGCTGAGAAGGGAGGGTTGAACCACCCCAACCATGGGCGCAGAATGCCTGCTCCACCCTGTGACTTCCCATCTTCCCTTCTAATTAAGCAGCCATCACACCCCCACACGGCGGCCCTGACCATGACACCAGGCCAGCTCCTGCCACCCCATCCTACCATACTTAGCTGTGGCATCCTCAGTGCCGTTTTTCCTTATAAAATCAAGGCTTATTTTTGTGCTTTAGGTTACACCTTGTGGCATCTCTTTCTCTGGCAGAAATGAACCACAAGCGTCTCTGTTCTTGTTGTCTGGGGACACTATTAGGTCTGACAGGAGTGACTGAAACAGGTTGAGAGTGTGACCTGGCACCTCTAGCCAGCGCTGAGGGTGGGTACCAGTGTGGAGACTGGGCAGAATGACACAGAAAAGAACCCTGACAGGCTACCCAAAGCCAGCCTCGACTCCTGATCCATCCATCAGTCATGGTGGGCAACATGAGAGAGGCAAGTGTTAAAGGGGCGCAGTGCTCACCACATCATCCTCATAGCCACCAGCCAGGACCAATGAGTAGGCACCGTCGTTGCTCCGGCCATGGATGCCTGCCACATGAGGCCGATGCACACCGGACTCACTGACCTGTGAATATCAACAAGATACCCACTCCATTTCCTGGGGACTGTAACCCTCTACATACCCCAGGATGAGTCCCTAACAAGAGCACACTGGCACAATGGCTGAGTATAGCCACCATAAAGGAGCTAGCTGTGACAAGTCTAGGGTCATGCTGCAACCTGGCACCCTTCTCCAAGCAGGTACCCACCTGAACTCCCTGAGCCCACTCAGCAATCGTTCCCTGCCCCGCCACACTTGAGACATAACTCAGTAATGTCTGGAACCCTGCAGGAACAGCATACCTGGACTCTGAAGCGCCACATGGTGCCCACAGGGACACCAGGGATGGGCCCGAAGTGGTTGGCGGGCACAATGGTACACTCTGTGGTGCGGCCCACACATGCCATGCCCTGCCATGTGGAAAGGGCTATGTGAGAAATGGGGAGTGGGGAACAGGAACAGGGACAGGGACAAGAAGGGATGTGTGTCTCACCTTGCCCCAGTCCCGCCGGGAGGAGGAAGTGGCTGATGCCATTTTCGCCTTCTTCTTGCTCTCCTTCAGCTTCTCCCCTGCTTGTACCACCTCACTTGAGTCAGTGCGGCAGCTAGGGCAGTACCTAGGAAGACAAGAATGTCAACTGCATGTAGCCTGGTGCCCAAAGTGCATGGTGGATAGTGTCCTTCCCCCAGACACTGCAGACAGGCCAAAGAGAGAAGCCACACAGCCCACATGGCCGTTCAGAACCAAGGTCACGAGAGCTTACTTAGTCCAATCCAAAGTGTGGGTCCCTGGGCAGCTATGATGTGCTCTACCATCTATCCATGTGCAGCCATGTGCACTCAGAGGCACATGGTTAAACTCCAACCTGGACCGTCCCTACCATTATAGAATGTCTAAAAGACATGAGTTTTCTTAGCTTTCCACTAAGAGCCCTGTCTGCAGAAGGCTAGTGAGAGGGCTCAGCAGGTAGTACCTTGCCACCAAGCTTGAGGATTTGAGTTCAATCCCCAGGACCTACATGGTACAGAGAACTAACAAAGCTGTCCACACACCCAAACACAAAACAAAACAAAGATTAAAAAAAAAAAAAAAAAAAGGTTTTTTTAAGAACCTTTGACCCATGGTGGTGTATGCCTTTTATCCCAGCACTCAGCAGGCAGAGGCAGGTAGATCTCTAAATTCAACGTCAGCCTGGTCTACAGAGTGAGTTCCAGGACAGCCAGGGCTACGTAGAGAAACCCTGTCCTGAGTGGGATGGAGGGAGCTAAAGCCCCACCTCCTATGCCTCCCTTTACTTCATAAGAAATAAACTTCAAAGCCAAGTAGAGTTGCTCATGCCTCTATTTCCAGCAAGTCGACAAGAACAGAGCTGGAGCAGTGCTCGCCAACACTGGCTGCTTCTGCAGAGGCCTGGGGTTCGGTCCCAGCACGTGCATCATTGGCATCACAGTCACCTGTTACTCTAGCTCCAGGTGATGTGGCATCTCTGACCTCCGAGGGTACCCTGCTACTTCGCTTGTACATGCGTTAAGTATAATTTAAAAATAAAAACAAATTTTAAGGCTGGAGAGATGGCTTAGCAGTTAAGAGCACTGGCTGTTATTCCAGAGGACTGGGATTCAATTCCCAGAATCCATATGGCAGCTCAAAAGTTCCAGAGGATCTGACACCCTCATACAGGCAAAATACCAATGCACATGAAATAAAAATTAAATAAAAATTTTAAAAGTCAAACTAAAAAGGTTGGGCAGTGGTGGCATATGCCTTCAATCTCAGCACTGGGGAGGCTGACAGGTGAGTCTCTTTTGAGTTCAAGGCCAGTGAGTTCCAGGACAGCCAGGGCTACACAGAGAAATCCTGTCTTTAAAAATGAACAAATCCCAGTGTTCTGTAAGGGAAAGAAAGAGCATGCGTCATATGACAATACCCTTCCTTCTCTGGCAGAGTCTCAGGTTTCCCGTCTGCATAGGGTCAGACAGCTCAAAAGCAGCCCCCTTGTGCAGAAGGGAACCACAAAGCTCCCCAAGTGCACAGCTGCACAGTGGAGTGGGGCACATAGTGGCAGACCTGAGGGACACAAGCCAAACTCCCTTAACACTGATACAGCTTCCTCTCACTGAGCCTACAGTCAAGCTGACAGTCAGAAGGTCCTAGCCAAACTCCTATCATTGCTCCCCCAGCACTGGGCTCACAGGGCCATGTTAACAGCCCAGCTTTTGATGTGAGCGCTGGGATTTGAACTCAGGACAGAATTGTGCATCAAGGCTGAGCCACCTCCCAGCCTGTCTTCCATTCCCTTCTAGACCTGCTAGGTAACCCCAGAGGCATGCCACTCACCACTCCGGCTCAGGGGGGACAGAGGTGAGCGGTGGCTTCAGGCAGTACAGGTGGAAGGCCATGTCACACTCATCACACAACAGCTGTTTCTCAGGAGCCTCTCGCCCACCACACACGTGGCAGGCACACTTTCGACATGGTTTGTTTTCATCATCCTTGCAGAACCGGCAGGATGGGCCGCTCTTCCCTGTGTTCCGGAGGGCAGGAGGGGCTGCAACAGGCCACCATGCCACCTGGGATTGCCACCCCCACCCAGGCGCACTCAGGGCCCGACCAAGACTCACGTTGCGAGGGGCTAGCGATCAAAGGCTTCCTCTCGTTAGGGAGCTCAATCATCAAGACTTCATCCACAAACACAATCCGACAGTTATTGAGCTGAGAGTCATTCCTGCAGAACATCCCAAAACCTTAGCACACTATGGGGCTGAGCCTGGGCTTCTTCACCCAGGTTGATTCTTACCCTTTGGTTTCTACACGTGTGGATTAAATCATCTGGGCAGTCCTGTGCTACAGACAGCACCCTTCAGCTGTCTAGCCTCAATTTCTGCCTACATCTGGCAAGCTAACTGCCCCTGGACATCCAGGAATTCTGCCCCTGCCTCCCATGTCCCTAGCAGTGCAAGCTTCTGCAAGTGGCTTTTATGTGGGTATTGGGGATTTGAACTCTGGTCCTCATATTTGCACAGCAAGTACCCTTACCACCCACTGAGGCAGGTGTTTGAAGACACCCTGGGCAAGACAACAAGGTATGGTACCCTCCAAAGGAGGCAATTGCCCTTGGCCTGCTGTGCATATACAAGGCTACTATGTGTAGGCTGGCAGGCCTCCAGAACCACTCAAGCCCACACCTTCCCACAGCATGGGACAACATGAACAAACAGAAGCATCCAGAAAGCCAAATCTGGAGGCCTTGAAGGGAGACTAGGCCAAAGAGGGCTCAGTGGAAGGATGAGAGAGGCTATCAGGGTCCCTGTCCAAGCAGGTCACTCACAAGAGCCTGATGTTGCCGTATAGCTCACGTGCCGTCCTGGTTTGGCGCTTCCTACAGATCTCAACATCATACCAGAAGCCACGTTTCCTGGGGTAGTCCACGTTATAGTTGGCCATGACCACCTGACCCACCTCCAGGTTCTCCCATGGGATCACAGTTCGAGCACGAGCACGGACATTCTTGGCTTTGACAATGTCCACTCCATGCTCTGGATAGCTGCAAGCAAAGGCCCAACCTCAGACCTACCAGGCTAACACATGCAGTCCCTTCATAGGGACAGAGATGTGATAGCATGGGGAGCCATGTTCCGGGGGACCACAGTGTCTATGCTCGTGGTCTAGGTATGTGGAACGTGGACAAATGTATCTTCCCCATCCCAGCACCAAGGGAGACAGCAACTTGAAAGGAAGGCTTTGGCAGCTCAGTGCACCCAATGGGAGTAAGGACAGCTTTGGGTTCTCATGAGAGAAGTGACAAAGTAGCACAGACAATAGCAAACACTATGGTGAGGTGGCCATATGCCCATGAACACAAAGTCAGGGCAGCCTAGAACAGTTGGCCTGGGGAAGCAGACTTTAGGAAATTGTTCAAAGACAAAGGGAACGGTTTCTCCACATCCACATCTGTGGAGGCAGACAGAGCAGAGCTGACTACTCCAGAGTACTCCCTCACTTCAGGTCCATCACAGAACTCTGCTCAGCAAGCACCCTCTGCCAAGCACTTCCACACAAAATGACTCTTTAAATAAAGCTTTATTAACAACAATAAGCAGAGCCGGGCGTGGTGGCGCACGCCTTTAATCCCAGCACTCAGGAGGCAGAGGCAGGCGGATTTCTGAGTTCGAGGCCAGCCTGGTCTACAAAGTGAGTTCCAGGACAGCCAGGGCTACACAGAGAAACCCTGTCTCGAAAAACCAAAAAAAAAAAAAAAAACAACAACAACAATAAGCAGGGGGCCACAGAGCTGGAACATGGAAATCTCTAACTAGATGTCAATTTATGCTACTGGGATCTGTGCCATCTACTATATGGACGGAACCATCATAGGCAGGCAGGTGAGCCATCCAGGCCATCTAGGCCATGGACAGTAAAGAGCTGAGGCCAAAACCCCAGCATATGACCAGAAGAGGGAAGCAGAGTCCAGCAAAGCCATAAGGGCAGGGGCCTCCTGCACCTATGGGAACTCTGTGAAGGTTGAGACCGAGGAAGACACTCAAGAGAGCTTCACACACACAGACTGAACAGGAACAGATCAAGGCAGGGCAGCGCATGGCTGGGCTCCTAGCACTAGGAAGCCTAGGGAAGAAGGGCCCTTTGTCTAAACAGGGCAATGAGGGTGGGACAAGGGCAGCCTCCCAGATCCCCAGCAGCAGTGACTTGGGGAGGACAGGGCAGGACTGATGGCACTCACTCATCATACTTGACATGGTACATGATGTCATCCTCCGAGGTCTTAACGGCACTGGAGCTACAGGGCTCGTCCTCAGATAGGGCTTTCTTCTGTACCTGGACCACCTGGGCCTCAAACCATGCACCGAAGATATTGTCACGCACGTCCACATACTCATTGACCTACGGGAAGAGGCGGCTCAGGAGACCCAGCAGCAGAGCAGACCCAGGGCCACATATGCCAGGCAAGTGTGCCTGTGCCCAGCTATGCCTCCAAGTCTCACTCTGTAGCCCAGGTTGGCCTTACACACTCAAGCATGCGGCCTCAGCCTCCAGAGTAAGGGGATGTTGGGTGTGAGCCACCATGTCCTACCTGGCAGCAAAGCTCAGCACTATGGACACTGGATGAGACTGGACTATTCTATACAAACAGCTCAACAAACACCTTCTGCAGGAGACCTCTGCTCGGATGGCTGTGACTATCTCCATAGAGGTTTACTGACAGCAAATAAGTAGTGACCACATGTGACACTAGGTCCAGTTGCTGAGCCACATCCCAGGCCTCCATACACTCCATATTGGAACCTCCCACGTAACCCTAGATCCTTGGGTGAGAACCTATACTGCCACAAAGCAGATGATACAGCGCACAGATCAAGAGTGATGTGGTCAGCTGAGCAGTGGTGGTGCACGCCTTTAATCCCAGCACTTGGAAGGCAGAGGCAGGCGATTTCCGAGTTCGAGGCCAGCCTGGTCTACAAAGTGAGTTCCAGAGCAGCCAGGACTACACAGAGAAACCCTGTCTCAAAAAACAAAACAAAACAAAACAAAAAACAAAAAAGGGGGGCTGGAGAGATGGCTCAGAGGTTAAGAACACTGGCTGCTCTTCCAGAGGTCCTGAGTTCAATTCCCAACCACATGGTGGCTCACAACCATCTGTAATAGGATCTGACACCCTCTTCTGGTGTGTCTGAAGACAGCTACAGTGTACTTATGTATAACAATAAATCTTTGAAAAAAAAATAAGTGATGTGGTCACAGAGGACAGACATGGCTCTGTCTCATGGGGCACTCACTCTTCAGCTTCAACCACATCTGCTAGGTTTCTCAGGGAGGCTCAACCTCCAGTTTGACAAAAATACAGAAGTTTCAACTGTAGAGGGAACACCTGCAGGTAGTGCAGTCACCAAGGAGTCAGTCCCAAGAGACCCTGTGCAGTTGTCAGTACAGAGATGGGCAGGCACTGCCAGGGTTGGCAAAGGATAAGTCTGGGTTGGGAACAAACCCAGAATGCCACCGTCACATCTGCACCCAGCCACAGAGAACCTCACCTTGTACAGCCCCAGGTCCGTGTCCTCCCACACAGTCTTGTCATCCGCTTCAGCTGCCCCTTCACCATGCGTGGACGACTTGTCTGATTCACTGTGACCCACACCATAGCCAGAGTCCGAGTCTGAGAGCTCCGAGTCCCGTTCTTTTGTACTGAGAGGCAGTGCCAGACTCTGGCGCACAAGCAGCTGGATTGTGTCATTGAGGCGCACATCATAATCAAAGAGTGTGTGGCCGTCCTCCATCTGTGGGGAAATCCATAACAGACCGTCTTCCTCAGAGGCCTAGCATGGGGAAGGGGTAGATGGGAATACAGAGGCCAGACAAAGCTCTGTTCCAGGCCTGGGCACTCACAGCTGCTCTTGAGAAGCCATGCAGAGAGCACTATCAGTACCCACAGAGGTTTTAGGGTTACAGTGAATGACGCCCCCACCCCTGGAAACTAATTGGGAGGGCATATGAAAGAAAGGTTTGCAGGCCCACATAACCTATGGTAACCAAGAACAGACCTGACCAAGCCTGAGGACCAATGTGGGGGACTGGGACTTCAGGAATAAGAGTCCTGGTGTGCAAATAGGACTGGGGGAAGGGAGGGATGGCAACCCGTCTAAGGGAACAAGGCTCTTCAGGAATGAGACTGGGTCTCTCTTCAGGAACTCTGCATGTAGGAACAGCTTGGGAGACAAAGCAGTCAGCAGTCCATGACAGCTCTGATGCACGCTTACATTGGAGGTCAGGACCCACATTCCACAACACCTGTCACCCAACACAGAGACTCTGCACCATAGGCCAGACTTGGGGATCCCAAGATGGAAGGGGGCAGAGAGAAAACACATGAGACAGTGACCACAGTAAAACCAAGTCTTTCTGCAGATGAACAGACACTGTTGTGTGCCATCCACACAGCGAAACGTTAGTCATAAACAGGAGCACAGCTAAGAAAGTAACCAAGGACATCTGACAGCCATACACATACAATGCCTATGCATATGACAGACACACACTATACATACAATGCCTATGCATATGACAGACACACACACATGCCAAAGTTCTCAAATACAAAGCAAAATGTGGTAGTTACTGGGCCCAAGGACTGGTGGTCAGTGCTGGCACCACTAGGAGGTAGGGCCAGAAGAGGAGGCAATCAAACCACAAAAGCCTCCCTGCCCCCCAAGGAGCCCACCAAGCTGTCCCAACCATGGTCACAGCCTGGGATGCAAAGGGCAGCCCCCACTCAACACGCAGGGCAGGATGCGGCTGGAACAGGCTCTGAGCAGACTCAGCCAGCAGTTCTAACTAGAGCTCTAACTCACAAGGCCGGTTGGACGGCTTCTGGCTGCTGCTTCTAGAACTACCCCGGAAGGGCCCCCGGGAAGGCAGGTGGAAGCCTGCAATGGCATGTGACTAGGACTAGGGGTGGGTGTAGTACCCCCCACCTACATCCCACTTACCAAATGGCTGGTTAGGAAATTCAGGAAACCATGTGAGCCCAGGCTCTGGTCACCCCTGGGACCATCTATCACAAGAGGACAGGACAGTCTAAGAACCTAAATGCTCAACTCCCACTCAATGACCTCAACAACAGCTGAGTCCAGCAACAGCTAAATCCAGGACTCAGTCTCAACTCCTGGCTAACTTCTAAGACTGAGACTAAAACCCCAGGGCAGGGGCTGCGCACACACTAATGTGCAGAAGACCCTGGGCTCCATCCCCAGCACTACACAAACCTGTCATTCCATCTCAAGGAGAAACAAGCTCAGGGTTATCCTTGGCTACACAGAGAATGCCTACAGCTTGGGCTACACGGGACCTTTATCTAGATAAGTAAAAGCTGGTGAGATGGCTCAGCAGTAAGAGCTCTTGCCCTGTGAGTCCACAGTGAAAGGAAGCACCAACTTTCAACACTGTCCTCTGACCCCCATGCACATGGAGGTGCACACACACACAGTAACAAGGAAGTTCTAAAAAAAATCAACAACTAACATTTTCAGACTAGACTGACCTTGAACCTGCAACCCAGTCTCAGCCTCCTGAACAGCCTGATAGGCAGGCCTTGGTCCAACCACTTTGTTCCTGACACATTGGGGGAGGGAGGGAGGAGGGTGACCAAGTTACCTGTAGCCCAGCTAACCCTGAACTCCACAGGTAGAGGAGACAGACCCAGTGCTGGAACTAAAGGTATGGTTTTTCCAGGGTATTTCCAGGGTCCTCAAGCATTTAACCAATACTGTCAGCATGGCTCATGCGATCATCAATGAGACCAGCTAAGGAAAAGTTGAAAGGGAAGGATTCCAAGGGGCTCCTGGGTGATTTCTAGAGACTGTCTTAACAGCAGGGAATCCTGACATAGAAACAGAACACCCTGAGTGTACATCACCCTGGGGGTGGGGGGGGACCCTGGGTTGATAATCTGGTGACGCCATCAAGCCAGGTCCTGCTCAACTCATAACACATCACCATGTGCAGCAGCCACCAGTCAGCCATGCTTGTCATTTGGGACACGAAAGGTTAAGCTGCCCATGACCAGGGGGACAAAGAACTTAGCAACATTAAAGCCTGAGCATACTGAGCACATTGACGACTACGGCTCTTTTCACAGGCAGTCTCAAGATAACATGGGTCTACCAGACACATCTGCCCTAGCAGGGAGGCTGCTCAGAGCCCCCTCCCACACAGGCCACCCTGCTCACAGGCAAGGAGGGGCCAGCACACCAACTCCAGACACCAGCTAGCCCCTTTCAGTTCTCAATGGATGGAGGCATCTGGGCCACAAGAGAAAAGGAGAAAGCCAACGAGTCATGAACCATGATCCATGTAAAACTTTCTCAAGAATGGACTACTTGTTCATCTGTTCCTATCAACCACCACAGAAGAAGGCTTCCCCTAGCTCTCTGCTTATCCCCTACCTTCCAGCCCCTTGCTCCCTCCCCATGACCAACCTGCTGTGTCCTAGTAGCCCCAGCAGCTGGGGAAGAGACCAGAAGCCAAGCCCTAACCCTTGACAAAGCCAACAGTGCTACAGTATGGAGAGAGGTAGGGAGAGGGACCAGGTAGTAACGTGTGCTGCAGGTTTGCTACAGGTTAAACTGTTAACAGTGAGGCTGGGCACACTGCTCATTCCTTTAGGCAGAGAGGCAGGCAGATCTAAGTTCAAGGCCAGCCTAGGCTACTTGAAACCCTGTCTCTCAATAAACCACCACCACTGTTCAGGGAGAACCTGGACAAGCATTCCCACCTTTGATGGTCCCAGAAGAAAGTGAGCCCAGTGACCTGATAGAAGACATAGGCAGCCAGTTAAAAACCAGGAGTTAAAGGCTGAGTCTCTGCAGTAGGTATGGTCACTTATACCTCTTCCATGTTCTGTGAACTTGACCCACTACAAACAGTTCCCAGGAAACACACTGGGTATGAAAGGAAATGAGTTTCCACAGAGGGCAATTGAATACGGCATCCACACACCACCCAGCTGAACAATATCCCCACTCCCATCCAGGAGAGCCGGCAGTCACAGCCAGCCCCTCCTGGGGCCAGGGAGAGGGTCCAAAACCAAACCCTTGGACCTGGACACCAGAGGGCAGCAGTGCCCTGCCCAACCACAACCACAAAGGTGAGTACAGGCCACAAAAACCTGGCAAGTCGACTTTGGCCCCTTCTCTGCTAGTGGCAGTGTACTCAGCGCCAAATGGGCCTCACAGGCACTTGCCCCACCCCAGAGACCCCAATGCTAGCACAGGCAATCTCAGTACCTCAAGACACCAATAAAAGGTAGCCCAGCTGGAGGACAAGGATAAGATGCCCCAAGTGCGGGCAACTGGGCTGCAAAGATGCCTGGAGAGGTGTAACAAGGGATTAGGCACCAAGAAGGGCCACTGGCCCTGTTTTCCCCACAAGCCCAGTCAAAATCAACGTTCTGCAAATGAAGTGGGTCCTCGGGGGAGGGGTGTGTGTGTTGCTGTCTTATGGGAACAAGCTGCAGGCAATCAGGGTGGATCTCAGAAGTAAAACCTGGTCTCCTCTTACTGCCTACACGTGAAGACTGTTACACACATTCTAAGCAGAAACTACCTTGGGGCCCTCTATGGCCACTTCACACTTTCTCCTCAAGAAAGATAACGTTGAGGAGAGAGTTTAAAAGATAATAAAGAGTACCAGGCTTCAAAGCACGAGGCCAGCTGGTCAGCTGCTGAGGAGGCCTGCCTTTGTTCGCCCCCTCCTCCTCCCCAGCATCTGAGGCATCTCCTTCCGGGACGGGGGACGGGGACCACCGACTGGCGACTTGGGGGGGCGGGGCGCGGGCCTACTGCTTGGTGGCTTTGAGAGGCAAGAGTGCTTGGAACAAAGCTCAGAGGGTGGATGAATGGAAAGGCGCCAGTGGCCCCCTTACCTGTTTGCCCCTGTAAAAGAGTCTCTGCAGTTGGGGTTCCACGTGAAACACTTCCTCAATCTTTTTCCTCAGCTCCTGCACCTTGGTCAACCTGGACAGAGAGTTCACGGTGTGGGTCTCCTTCCCATCCATAGTTCGAACCTGGATCCACATGATGCCGATGTACTGGAGAGAGAGAGACAGAGACAGAGGGAGACCCCCCCAGTCAGTGGGGCCTGCCAGGAAGGAGGAGGGGAAGTAGAGTACCCTCGCCCTCGTTACATCGGATGGAGCAAAGGAAGCAACTCCCACGATAAATCTCCTGTAGTCCTGGCCTCCTACATAGGGCAAGACCCCACCTTGGGAGGACCAGGTGGCATAAATTAGGCACTTAATGTTTTAATAACCGGCGAGTGGGGACACTTGAGTGTGAACTGCCAAAACACCCTGGGTGATCCAAGATCATCCATCCACCACGTTTCCAATGAGGGAAAAGGGAAAAAATGTCCATGGCGGGATAAAGACCCTGGTCGGGCTGAAAAGTGCCAGCAGCTACTCATTCATTCATTCATTCATTCCGCGTAGTTCCAGTAACGGGAACTCGCCAACTCCGAAGCGGACTGGAACCTCAAGTCCCGGGAAGGAGAACTCGGTCACAGAAGGCAGGGGCCCCCGCGCGCGCGCACACACACCACTCAGGACTCCCCCAGAGTTCCGGACCCGTGCCTCCCGCGCGCGTGCTTAGAGCAAGAATCACCCCCCCCGCCGTGGCCATGGCAACTGGCAGTCCCGGCTGGGCCACCCGTTAGCGCGCGCTTGTGGCCACAAACTCACCTGAACCCCACCCACAGCTGGCTGCCCTAACTTCCCCTCAGGACACAGACCCTGGCCTCCCGGAAAGGCGCTTTAAAGACCCGGGAGGCACAGAGCCCACGCCCACATCCGCCGCCGCCGCCCAGGCCAGACCCCTGGAGCCCCGCCGTTTAAGTACCGCCCTTCCCGGAGAGCTCGCTGCTGATTGGCTCCTCCCGGGCTACGTGCCCCGCCCTCCTCGCATGCGATTGGCCGAGATGACCTCGGAGACGCCTGGGCGCGCGAAACCCGACTCGGGCGCGACAATTGAATCTCGGGGAGTGTCCGCTCCTAGGCGTGGAACCGCGTGCACTTCCCCGCCGGACCCCACGCGTTTCCCACGAACTTTAGCGGCACCCAGGAGAGTAAAAACACAGGTGCAGCGTGGAGGATGCCCCTCAGGTTGCCCCTCAAGGGATGCAGAACCACGCATGCGCAGTGGCTGTGCACTGCCCGGAGCCACGCGCGGGAAACTTCTGCCAAGTTTTCGGGTCTAACCGTGCGCGCAGGGCCGGAGGGAGGCTCAGCGTGGAGGACACAACTCGGATTCCTCTTACACGAGGTGTGGAACCCACGGGTGGGCAATGGCCCTCTGCAGATCTCACCCCACGCGCGGGAAAGTTTTGCAAAGCTCCCCCCCCCACGACCCGGGCCGTCAACGTAGTGCGCCTGACCAGTAAGAGGGCTACGTGTAAAAGACACCCATCGGATCCCCTGAAGCAAGCCCCCGCAGCCTTGTTGTGAATAGGGTTCCTTTCAGTTTTGCGTGGTGCCCCGCGTGCCACTGTGTGCATAGAGCGTGCTCTTCCACTCACCTCTCTCACGGCGGCGATCCGCACTCTCCTCTCCCTTGGAACGCCTGGTTCTGGGTTAGGGCTCTGCGGCTGGGTGACCCAGAAAGGAGCCGCGTGAGTGGCGGAAGACCCAAGTGAGCACTAGAGCGCGGGTTCCTTCCAGCTGCTAGGACTTTTTTCCCGCGAAAACTCAGGGCGTTTTTATTAGTGTGCACAGGCTGCTGCGGGAGACTTCCACCCCAATTGGGTGGGGAGGGCTCTTGATTCCTGATTGGCTGGCGCTGTGGCGGGAAGCGAGAAAGTAAGTGGGGCGTCCTCAACACTGAAGATCTACCCCACCCCCCGGCTCCGCCCAACGGGCCACGGACTTTCCCTGCCGGCTAAGCTCACTTTACCAAGAAGGCCCAGTTCCCCCACCATGTAAACCTCATAGCATTCCTGGGAGAGGAGAAAGGGACACCACCACCACCACCCTGAGGCTTCTGACCACACTACATGTCTATTCCTTCTCAGCTGGACAAACTTTGACCTCTTAATCTAAGCAACCCTGAATCTATATTCATATACCCTAGGGGAACTTGAGGGGTGCCTCCCCACCAGATACCCTGCACCCCATGTCTGGTCTGAGCTCATTGAGTAACAGAACACTACAGGTAGTCTCTCATGCTACCCATCCGCAGGGCTTCTTTTCCTGCCTGGTTTCCCCACCCCCACCCTACCGTCAGCAAGCTGTCCAGGCGTGCAGGGCCTCCCTGCCCCCTCCACCCCTGCGGCCTGCTCCGATCTAACCATTCTTGGCGGACACTTGGCCGGCGCTGGGCATCTGTGCAATATCTAGTGGATAGAGAAACCAGAGTTAGGGGGCCCAACTGCTTGTGAGGCACACCCTCCCCTCCAGCATTTGCCATCTCTCGGAAAGCAAATCCTGATCTAGAAAATAACGGAGAAGAAAATAATGAACATAGAGGACAATTCCAGGTACAACCACAAGTCACGAGGTCAGAAGTGACCAGTGGCCACGTGGGGGCTGGGAAAGAGGCACTTCCGGCTGGGGACGCCAAGGACACATGAGGTATAAAGAAGGCTTAGAGGGAAAGGCAGGAGGAGGCACCTGGACTGGAACAAGTAAGGCATCAGAGGCTGAGTGAAGGACATTGGTTTTGGAGGTCCTTAGCAGAAAGACTTCCAATTTTTGTTTAACTGTGTTTGTTTTTGAAAAGAGTCTCACATAGCCCAGGCTAGCTTCCAACTTGCTCTGTAGCTGAAGATGACTTAGAACTCCAGAGCCTCTTGCCTCTCCATCTTGCTAGTTCTGGGCTAACAGGTATTGTACTACCCCCAGACCATTTGTGGGGCTATGTACAACTTGTCCCTCCAAAGATGTTTCAAGTATCTTTCCGTGAGCCCCAAAGGTCTCCAGGCCCTCACCTCTCACCTCCAAGAGCTGGGAAAACAGGGATTTCTAATGGTAAGGAAAGATTTCCCAGATGGCCATTAGCCTCCTGACACCCTCCTGGCACTCAGGCACTTGGAAAGTAGAGCTAGGAGGATCAGGGGTCGAAATCCATCCCTAGCATGGGCTACAAAGACCATGTCGCAAAAATGCATGTAACAAAGATAATTAACATTAAAAGTCAAGGTGAGGGGCTGGAGAGATGGCTCAGCAGTTAAGAGCACTGGCTGCTCTTCCAAAGGTCATGAGTTCAATTCCCAGCAACTACATGGTGGCTCACAACCATCTGTAATTGGATCTAATGCCCTCTTCTGGTGTATCTGAAGACAGCAACAGTGTACTCATATAAACATAAAATAAATATTTAAAAAAAAAAAAGTCAGGGCGAGCCAGGCAGTGGTGGTGCACACCTTTAATCCCAGCACTCTGGAGGCAGAGGCAGGCGGATTTCTGAGTTCGAGGCCAGCCTGGTCTACAAAGTGAGTTCCAGGACAGCCAGGGCTATACAGAGAAACCCTGTCTCGAAAAACCAAAAAAAAAAAAAAAAAAAAAGGAAAGGCTTCAACTGGTAAAGGTGCTTGCAACCAAGACTGAAGACCTGGCTCAATCACAGGGCATGACACAAACAGTGGAAGAAAACTGACTTCTGTGATCTCCAACCTTCATGTGCATGTGCCCACACACACAATAAATATATATATATATGTATATATATATATATATATATATATAATTTAAATAAACAAGGTGACATGATGTCAATGTTTATGAAAACAATTGAACAAGACCAGACAGACCACAATAAACAGGATCTGCCATGGAGCATCAGGACATCTGGTTTAGGCTTTAGTGTCCTGAAACTCGCTATATACCCCAGGCTGACCCCAAACTTAGCAGTCCTACTGCCTCACAGTGTTGGATTTAAAGGCATAAGCCCCCCAGGCATACTAGTTCTTTTACTTTAAGGGTCACACAAAGTTGCCCAGGCCAGCCTCGAACTGTTTTGAGCTTCCTGCATTGGCCTCCTAAGTTGCTGTGGTGACAAGCCTGAAGCTCCAGGCCCAGGTTTGTTGTGGATAGCCTTGGGGCTAATTATATTCGACATTAATTCTGTTCTCCTGTGAGTGGAAAATCACCTGAGTCAACACTCAGGTGATTTCCTATAAATCTGCTTCCCACCTTAATTTGTAAAATAAAGGAGAGCTGATAAGTGGGCAGATAAAAAGGGGAGGTAGAGCAGAAGGTAGGAGAGAGAAGAAGGAGAAAATGGAAGAGGGAGAGGAAGAAAAGTGGAGCTGAAGCACATGGCCTGGAGAAACCGCAAGTTCTTTTTTTTTTTTTTTGGTTTTTCGAGACAGGGTTTCTCTGTGTAGCCTTGGCTGTCCTGGAACTCACTCTGTAGACCAGGCTGGCCTCGAACTCAGAAATCCGCCTGCCTCTGCCTCCCGAGTGCTGGGATTAAAGGCGTGCGCCACCACGCCCGGCAGAAACCGCAAGTTCTAAGGGGTCTCATAATCTGTGGGAGATGGTAGTGTAGCGGTAGATCTGCCCAATCTAGGCGCACAGCGCACATACGAATTGAGTCAAGTTTTCATTGTCGGGGCATATTTGGGAGGAGATTTACTGCAACACAGATTGGAGGGCTCTGGTTTGCTATATGTCCTAGTATGCTAGAATCAGGACTAGGGTGTGGGTGGTCCTGGAGATGAGGGAAAAGGATCAGGGGTTCGGATCAGCCTTGAGTACAGAAGAAGCTCAAGGCCCAGGCTAGCAGAGCACCTGTCCCCTTTCTGGAACACTGGGTGGAGCGATGTCACAGAGGACACCACAGCTGCGGAACCCAGGGGAATCTGATGATACTCGGGGGATAGGGAGGATGAGTCTCCCCCGCCCAATCTCCCATGTCTGTGGTGAAGTCCATCGAGGTAGTGCTGCCCAAAGATGCGGTCTACCTGGCCGGCTCTATCATAGACGGGCAGGTGGTCCTCACCCTCAACAGTACCCTTGTGGACCCCATCGTGAAGGTGGAGCTTGTCGGTAGGGGTTACGTTGAGTGGAACGAAGAAATCGGAGAGACCCGTGATTATAGTAGAGATGTTATTTGCAATAATAAGGCAGATTATGTACATAAAACAAAAACATTCCCAATAAAAGGTAAGCATTCGGCCTGGGGTGGGAAAGTAAATACATCTACTAGTCAATCAACAATCTCTTAGGAATATCATGCGAGTTAGAGCTAGGCAGAGGGAAGTTATGTTAAATAATAACCAGTGTGAAGATGTGAAGAGTTGAGAACCAATCTGGACAGGGACATTCAAAATGAACTCCCAAA
The DNA here is from genome assembly GCF_978045245.1 of Mus caroli. NCBI lineage: Eukaryota > Metazoa > Chordata > Mammalia > Rodentia > Muridae > Mus > Mus caroli. Next base: position 38,591,242 of record NW_028227273.1, read on the forward strand.
GATCCCTGGGAAGTACTACTGTATCCAGTCTGCAAATGGCGGTGAAAGCCCTCTAAGTCAGCATTCTTATTAGCTTACACGAACTTCTCCCTCTGGTATTGAGACTTGAAGGTCACAGGAGAAGAGGGGAGGACAGAGGATGAGGGACAAAACTTCTCAATCCGGCCAACACAACTCTGACATTACATCACCCTGAGCGCCCTGGGAGTGCTGTCTCCCTCCCAGATTGTGTTATGGGGTTGTTGTGGGTGTTCAAAGGATTTCCAACTTCGGTATTTTGTTTTAAAATGGTCTCTCTGTGTAGCCCTGGCTGTCCTCTCTGTAGCCCAGGTTGGCCTCAAACTCACATCTACCTGCCTCTCAGAGGGCTGGGGTTAAAAGTTTGTGCACCCCCCCCATTTTGTTGTTAATATGTTATATTAATTTTTATATGCATGACTATTTTGTCTACGTGTCTGTCTGTCTGTCTGTACCATATGTGTGCCTGGTGCCGAAGGAGGTCAGAAAAATGCATCAGATGCTCAGAGACTGGAGTTACAGCTGCTGTGAGAAGCCGCCATGTGGGTGCTGGGAACTGAACCCAGGTCCTCTTCGAGAGCAGCCAGTGCCCTCAATGCTGAGCTGCCTCTCCAGCCTCTTGTCTTGGTTGTAAGAAAGGGTCTTACGCCAAGTGTCAGGAGTGGTTTTTTTTGTTGTTGTTTTGGTTTTTTTCGGTTTTTTTTTTTGTTTGTTTGTTTTGTTTTGTTTTTCATTGAAAGATCTAACACCTGGGAACAGTAGCACTTTGGAGGCTGAGGCAGGAGGATTCCTGACAGTTTGGGACCAGTCTATGGCACAGAGCCCTGGGTTCCAGCTCCAGCACCATGTAAGCCAGGCATACCTGTCACTCAGCATTGGAGGTAGAGACAGGAGAGTTGGATCAGAAGGGCAGGTCTTCCTACGCAGGGAGTTCCCAGCCAGCCAAGCTTGTCTTGAAAGACAGCACAGGGCTAGAGAAATGACTCAGTGGTTAAGAGCACCAACTGCTCTTCCGAAGGTCCTGAGTTCAAATCCCAGCAATCACATGGTGGCTCACAACCATCCATAATGAGATCTGACGCCCTCTTCTGGTGCATCTGAAGACAGCTACTGCGTAGTAGTTAGATTAAATAAATAAATAAAAGAAAGACAGCACAACAGCAAAAAAAAAAAAAAAAAAAAAAAAAAAGAGGAAGGGGTTGGCTAAAGAGAAGGCTCAGCCTTTAGGAGCACTGGCTGCTAACCTCTGAACTGCTGACCTCTTCCAGAGGTCCTGAGTTCAATTCCTAGTAACCACATGGTAGCTCACAACCATCTGTAATGAGATCTGGTGCCCTTTTCTTGTGCGCAGGCAAACATGAAGGCAGAATAATCTTTAAAAAAGAAAGACTGAGTTTATAACTTGTGATTCATTCAGCTACTCAGGCATTTATTGAGCACCTACTGTTTTCCAAATGTATGTTAAGTGTTCACTCACAACACTAAATACAACAGATAATGTTTCTAATGTTACAGATATTGCAGGGGAGGGGAGGCTATAAAAAGGTCCATGGTGCCCAGCACTTGGGAGGCAGAGGCAGGCAGATTTCTGAATTCCAGAACAGCCTGGTCTACAGAGTGAGTTCCAGGACAGCCAGGGCTACATAGAGCAACCCTGTCTCGAAAAAAAAACAAAACAAAAAAATAAATGTAGGCAGAGTAGGAGGGTCCAGCTTCCTTAGCTGTCACTCAGTCAATCAACAAACATGGGGTTGTGGCTAGTGGTTAGGTCCCACCAGCAAAGGTTCTGGATGGTTCTCACATGTGGCCTTGGTGTGTTTCACTTACAGATAATTGGTTAAGGGCAGGCAGCCACACCTTTGACTTCCATTTCAACTTACCTCCCAGGCTCCCGTCCACCTTCAACAGTAAGATCGGCCACATCTCCTACTTTGTGCAGGCCCTGTGCTTGGACCGGGAGCATATCCTGGCCAAGAAGAAGCTGTACCTGCTGGTCCAAGGGATTTCTGAGTTCCGCCAGAGGAATCTAAGTGAGGTACCCAGGCATCCAGGGGACGGGAGCAGGAATCGTAGGGATGCTGACCCAGGCTCCCGGGTGATTCCACACAAGGTGGCTCAAGGAGCAGCAATAGGACTTAGTAGATAAAGGGGATTGTTGCCAAACCTGATTACCTGAGTTCAATTTTTAGGGCTCACTTAAAGAAAAGAATCAACTCCATCGCTTTGCCCTTGTCATTCCCCTTCCCCGCCCCCATGCATGGTGAAACCTGGACATTCTCCCTTCCCTCCTTCTATCCCCGCCCCCCCCCCCCCGACACACACACAAAATAATTGATCAAAAAAAATTCTAACCAGGCAGTGGTGGCACACGCCTTTAATCCCAGCACTCTGGAGGCAGAGGCAGGCAGACTTCTGAGTTCGAGGCCAGCCTGATCTACAGAGTAAGTTCTAGGACAGCCAGGGCTATACAGAGAAACCCTGTCTCAAGAAACAAAACAAACAAAAAACAAAACAAAACAAAACAAAACAAAAAACCAAAAAAGCAGGACCCTAGCAGGTCGGATGACTCTCAACTCTGATTTTTACACCTTGGAACGTTGAGCCGTGTCTTGCAGACAAGTGACTGTTGGGGCCACTCCAGGCACCCAATTCATAATGGAGCTCTTCTACCAACACCCCCCAAAAACTGCTAAAAAAGCCAAGTGAGGGGCATTGGAAGGAAGGGTCAAGGTGGCTTGTCCAAGAACACAAATGGTTGTCACAGTGGGGAAGCTGTTGGTATGGAGGGCAGGGACTTTGCCCAACACCGCGCATTGCCCAGGACACCCGCAGAGAACAATCTAGTCCTTCCTCAGTGTCTCTGAAAGAACCTTCAATGACTTGGGCCCAGGTGACATAAAGAGGACCTCCTGGTCGCACAGAGCCTGGATCCTTAGTGGCTCCT